>NW_021535569.1:0-474 GCF_001605985.2 Dendrobium catenatum | reverse complement strand
AGAAGCTTTTGACAGTATCAAGAGATATCTGTTAAGCTCGCCCATCCTTGCAGCACCAATTCTAGGGAAGCCTCTTATCCTATACACTGCAGCATTGGAAGAGTCCCTTGGAGCATTGTTAGCTCAACACAATGAAGAAGGCAAAGAAAATGCACTATACTATATCAGTCGAAGATTGATCGGAGCAGAAATACGCTACTCTCCAATCGAGAAACAATGTCTGGCATTGATATTTACTGTCCAAAAGCTCTGCAACTATATGTTATCCCATAAAATAACACTAATATCAAAGATCGATCCGCTGAAATTCTTTATGACAAGACCAGCATTGAAAGGTCGCCTAGCCAGATGAGCAGTGATACTTCTGCAGTTTGATATCACGTATGTCCCTCAAAAAATAGTGAAAGGGCAAGTTTTAGCAGATTTTCTTGCCGCAAATCCCGTTGCTGCTGACTCGTCGCTCAATGACGATCT
>NW_021535568.1:6395-7695 GCF_001605985.2 Dendrobium catenatum | reverse complement strand
TCCTAACTCTAGCAAGATGCAACCTTAAGGTCAACCAAGGAAACTTACTAAGAAAATGCAATCAGCTAATGAGAACCACATCAATAAAGAAAGGTAGCGAGTCAACTATCTGCCCAACCAAAACGAGAGAATAGGGGAAGGAAAGTCTCACGCTTACACGAGCCAAGTCGAAGTGAAATATGAAAGAACATAGTAGAATTCAAAGATCACCTACGACAAAGATCTAAGATGATGCGGAAAGAAGGGAATAATTGGAAATCATATCAAATAGCTAAGTCATAATCAAAGGGAATAGAGTTAAGGCGAACACAAAAGTCCACAAGAAACACTTCACTACCGCCGGGCGCATCTACCGAGATGATAAGAAGAGGAAGGGGTGGTGAGGAATGCCTCCCAGGGACTCTGTCGGGCTCTCTCAACCAGAAAAGGGAACTCTACACTCTAATACCGTCGGGCGCATATGCCGCGGCGATAAGAAGAGGAAAGAACACCACTCTAATATCGTCGGGCGCATATGCCGCGGCGATCAGAACAGAAAAAGTACAACACTCTAATACCGCCGGGCGCATATGCCGCGACGATAAAAAGAGGAAGGGGTGGTGAGGAATGCCTCCCAGGGACTCTGTCGGACTCTCTTAACCAGAAAAGGGAACTCTACACTCTAATACCGTCGGGCGCATATGCCGCGGCGATAAGAAGAGGAAAGAACACCACTCTAATATTGTCGGGCGCATATGCCGCGGCGATCAGAAGAGGAAAAGTATACTCTACTATCGTCGGGCGCATATGCCGCGGCGATCGGAAGAGGAGAAGTACACTCTAATATCGTCGGGCGCATATGCCGCGGCGATAAAAAGAGGAAAGGGTGGTGATGAATGCCTCCCAGGGACTCTGTCGGGCTCTCTCAACCAAAAAAGTGAACTCTACACTCTAATACCGTCGGGCGCATATGCCGCGGCGATAAGAAGAGGAAAGAACACCACTCTAATATCGTCGGGCGCATATGCCACGTCGATCAGAACAGGAAAAGTACAACACTCTAATACTGCCGGGCGCATATGCCGCGACGATAAAAAGAGGAAGGGGGTGGTGAGGAATGCCTCCCAGGGACTCTGTCGGGCTCTCTCAACCAGAAAAGAGAACTCTACACTCTAATACCACCGGGCGCATATGCCGCGGCGATAAAAAGAGGAAAGAGCAACACTCTAATATCGTCGGGCGCATATGCTGCGACGATAAAAAGAGGAAAGTACACTCTAATACCGCCGGGCGCATATGCCGCGACGATAAGAAGAGGAAA
>NW_021535568.1:0-6154 GCF_001605985.2 Dendrobium catenatum | reverse complement strand
CAGAGCTCCACAACCAACCAACGCTCATATGCGTGGTGCTGTGAGAAAGCCAAAGAAGTAAGTAATTCATCCTCCAAGAAATCTTAAACTTATACTTTAGTTACCACATGGTAGAGGACAAATCGTCGTGCATGAGTAATTCCAATATAAGTAGAATTTCTTAAGTGAACTGAATTCATGTGCAACATGAAATGAACGATCGATATATATCTCTCTAAACAGAGGAACATATGAACGGCCGAGTAGAAAGAGTAATGTCATACGAAAAGATCAAGTGAAGTGGCGATGAGACTCATTTGCCACTAAAAATAATATCCATCATATCAAACATCAATGATTGCAAAAGGGATTACAGTGGTAATACCCATACTAACTGTTAGGACCCTGTGAGAGGTACAAGAGACATTTTATACATCCAAAGAGACTGCTCTTGCAGCTAAGGACAATTTTTCAATAGGGAAATTATGTCAACAAAGGAGGTAGTGGATTGACTTTCTATCAGAAGATCAAAATCCACTAGAAAATGATGTTAACATCTAGAACAAGATGTACCACATCATAAGTGAGGGAGAATAACATCCCATCATAAGTGAATAATCATAATAGAATAAATGAATATACAGTCATCTCTTAAGAAATCATCAAAATGCTTTAAAGAGAGATAGAAAGGAATTTGAAGAGACTTTGGGCTCTTGGAGTGTAGAACCGGGTTCCACCTGTGACAAGGGCAACCGATTCTTTCTCAACTAAGAGCTTCCCCCTTTTTTTTTTTTACATTATGTTCACATATATAGATCAAGTATACTTGAACATAAAGAGGGGAAAATTGTTAGCTTTGATATCCCAGGCTATACTCGCCACATGAGTAAAACTGGGGAGAGATAAAATTGTATACAGGATCTTCAAAGGAACTAAACATTGGCTTTGGTGACCCAGGCCATATTCAACTCATATGAATGAACTGGGGAGCACAATTGCTACAACAAAATTTGTAGAGAAATTCATATGATGACAATGGGTCAACATCGCTAGATTTGACTAGTATAGACCAAGGATGGACCCAGTATCACATTCCATAGAAGTTAGAATTATTAGTTTTTATATCCCAGACCACACTTGAAGGTGACAAGTGAAACTAGGAGAAGTCAGCCCCTAAGAGGGGATTAAGAAAGAAGTTTTGTGTAACAGCATCAAAGTGATTAGTGAATGTGAAAGTAAGCACAAACATCCCTACGGCGTATTTACACACAACCCTTAAGGATGATCTCATACTTTGTATGACGAACATCACGTGGTAGAGGACAAATCGTCGTGGCCACGGACTGTCGAAAAGTACAAGAAATCCTTTAGGGTTATATCTATACAGAGGAATATTTACCAGTGGCGGGGGATGCCCCTTGTGACGTGCAAACTCAAGCGTAGTACTTTCTCAAGTACTGTCCATTATTGACGGGCATGCGATGAACGTCATTCGCATCAACCAGAAAATAAGATCCACCTTCGTATACTTGCTCTACAACAAATGGACGTTCCAAAATGGGCTCAAACTTACCACCTCGACGACGGCGTGAGATGATAGGCCTACACTAGGGGTGTCAATATTTGACACGACACGAAAACCCGACCCGGACCCGAACCAGAAAATCCGGGTTGGACCCGACCCGATTTCAAAACGGGTCGGGTTCGGGTTCCAGAAATTGACCCGTTTAAAAAACGGGTCGGGTTCGGGTTGACCCGGCGGGTTGCCGGGTCAAGGGTTCGGATTTTCGACCCGTTTCTCTACCCTGGTCGGGTTAGGGTCGACCCGTTTTCCACCCGGGTCAGCTCGGGTTCAACCCGAACCCGACCCGTGACCCGAAATTGACACCCCTAGCCTACACAATACAAGGACTATTTCACCGACCTGAAAAGCACGGGGTCGGACGAGGCGATCATGTGCCTGGGCCATACGGGCCTGGTACAACTTAAGGTTCTGATAAGCTTGTAACCGAAGCTCCTCTAAACCATCAAGTTCTTCCAACCGGAGTCGGGCATTATCCTCGTGGGGCAAATTGTGGCTAACTGCTACACGCAACGAAGGGAGCTCAACCTCTAGTGGGAGGACAGCTTCAACTCCAAAAGCTAAAGCATATGATGTACACTGAGTAGGAGTACGGTATGTAGTCCTATAGGCCCATAATGCTTCAGGTAATTTATCGTGCCATTCTCTTTTATTCGCCACAAGAATCTTTCTTATCAACTGGACTAAGGTCTTATTGAATGCTTCAGCCAAACCATTAGCCCTAGAATAGTAAATCGAGGAATACCGCCAATTTATGTTATGACGGCGGGCAAATCTAGCAATCTTGGTGCTTCTAAAAGACGGACTGTTATCCGAAATTATACAACGCGGAATACCAAAACGGTAGACAACATGATCGCGGAAGAAGCGCATCATATCTTCTGATTTGACTTTCTTAAGCGGGATAGCTTCTGCCCACTTAGAGAAGTAATCAGTAGCAGCCAGAATAAACCTATGACCCTTAGAGGAAGGAGGGTCAATAGGACCCACTACATCCGTGCCCCAACTCTCAAAAGGTCAAGAAGACACAGTGGGGTGCAACAGATTAGGAGGTTGGTGGATGACAGTGTTATGGATCTGGCATTGGTGGCACTTACTAGCATGTTCCATACAATTACGGATTATCGTCGGCCAATAATAACCAAGGCGTTTAATTCTGACCTTCATCTTAGGTCCGGACTGATGAGCACCACAAAGTCCCTCATGTACCTCGCCCATGACCTTACGAGCCTCCTCGTTGTTGAGGCAACGCAACCACATTTGGTCAAAAGAGCGTCGGTACAAAGTTTCATTCATATAGGAGAAGGACAAAGCTCTCTTTCTAATCTGAGCGGCAAGAGAGCGATCATCCGGAAGCTTACCACGCTTCAAGTATTCCACAAAAGGGACTCTCCAATCTGACTCTTCCTCAACAGCGCAGACTGTGAGGGTCTGATCGGGAGAAGACAAGTCCGCGGGACACAAGGCTTGTCGATACTGGACAACAATCGACACCGGGTTTCCATTCGGGTTAGCCAACTCCTTAGCAAGTTTAGCTAGTGCATCCGCTCTACCATTTTCAGATCGAGGAACTCTAACTAAAGTCACTTCAGGGATCAAACACAAGAGCTCCATTGCCCTATCGTGATAAGGCAAGAGCTCAGGTTTGAGAACTTTGAAAATTCCAGCCACTTGATTAATAATTAATTGGGAATCTCCGAAGATTTTCACCCGCACGATACTCATCTGAATATCCAACTCAAGTCCTACAATTAGGGCTTCGTACTCATCTTCATTATTAGTACGAGGCTCTGAAAGACTGTAGGAGTAACGAAGGGTGTGACCTTCAGGAGACACAAAAATAAGCCCCAAACCTACCCTAACTACAGGAGTTTCATAAGGTCGCAGTGATTTGATAGAAGAGGCTCCATCAAAGTAAAACTCCCAAGTAGGGGACTCCTGCTCTTCCACACTCATGACTAATTCATCGGACAAATCATCATTAAGTGGAGAATCTGCAGGGATCGGGTGAGAAGCAGGGAAATCAACTAGTGCCTGTCCTTTGACGGCCCGCTGAGGGACAAAGGTAATGTCAAACTGCAGTAAAATCATGGACCAACGTGCTAGACGACCTGACAGAGTCGGACGGGTCATCAGGTACTGCAAAGGGTTGACTCGAGAAATCAGACTGATCTTGTGTGAGAGCATATAGTGTCTAAGCTTCTACACAGCAAAGATCAAAGCCAAACACTACTTTTCCATTGCCGGATATATTAGCTCTGCAGGAATCAAACGTCTGCTAAGGTAGTACAAAGCATTCTCTTTGCCTTCCTCGTTTTCTTGAGCTAAAAGTGCACCAAGCGACTCATCTAAGGCAATAGTGTAAAGAATCAACGATTTACCAGGGATGGGTGTAGCTAACACTGGGGGATTTGTCAAGTAGCGTTTTATGCTCTCAAAGACCTCCTGACAATTCTCATCCCAATGAAAACGGGCATCCTTCTTTGCTAAAGCAGCAAAGGGATGACATCTACCGGCAAGATTGGAGATAAATCTCCACAAGAAAGCGAGCTTACCCTGAAAAGACCTCAACTGGGTAAGACTCCTAGGAGGTTTTAAGTCCACTATGGCTTTGATCATGGAAGGATTAATCTCAATGCCACGATAGCGAACAATAAAACCAAGAAACTTTTCTGCACTAACTCCAAATGCACAATTTAAGGGATTCATCTTCAAATCATATTTTCTTAAGCGCTCAGGAATGATTCATAGGTCTCGGAGGTGATCACTACGGACCTTGCTTTTGACCACTAAATCATCCACATAGCATTCAACCTGCTCATGAATCAACTCATCAAAAATGATAGTCATGACACGCTGATAGGTGGCTCCGGCATTCTTGAGGCCAAAGGGCATCACCTTATAACAAAACACGCCTATTGGGGTGCGAAAGGCAGTGAACTTCTCGTCTTCAGGGGCCATCTTAATCTGATTGTAACCAGATGAACCATCCATGAAAGAGAAAATGCTATGGGACGAAGCAATATCAACCATAAGTTCTGGGACAGGAAGAGGGAAATCATCTTTAGGACATGCCTTATTCAAATCACGGAAGTCTATACAGGCTTGGATCTGACCATTCTTCTTCCGGACTGGAACAACATTGGCAAGCCAAGTGGGATAATTCTCTTCACGAACAAAACCAGCTTCTATAAGCTTCTTAGTCTCGGCGATCACCTATTGTTCAATCTCTAACCTCATCCGGCGAGGTGACTGCTTAACAGGGACTGCATCAGGACAAATAGCTAACTTATGGACCGCTACTTCTGGATCTAAACCGGGCATCTCTGTATATTTCCAGGAAAAGCAATCTTTAAACTCGGAAATGAGTGCAACGTACTATTGAGCCTCTGATTCGGATAACAAAGCGCTATGAAAGATAGGCCGAGGATCCGATTCAGTGCCCAAATTGATCTCACACAATTCGTCCATGGCAGAACTAGCGCCATCTTCGAATTCTCGTGGAGCTTCAAGGACCCTGTCCTCATTCTCTTCCGGGTCTTCATCATCGGAGATGGAAACGACCGGATAAGAATGAGAAACAACACGAATGTTGGCGGAAGGGGACTGATTCTCTTGAGAATAGCCTATACCCTGCCCAGTCCGAGGAAAATCAGTTCGCCAAATATGGGCCTGCTGTTGGGCCTGTCTACCTGACCAAGTCGAAGGGACAATGCCTCGCTCAACAAAGTTATCAACAGCAGGAGAAAAGTACCGGGGAACTGGTATGATCTCCTCGTCCACAGTGGATTCCACAGGACCCTGTATGTCAGTACTCTGTGGGACACCGACACTATGGAACAACGATGCATGCCAAGCAGATTGTGCTGGCACATAGAGAGTGTGCAGCTCTTGTACAGAGCGTCTATCTAAGGGTAGTGCACCACGAACACTGACGGAAGGTGTAGGGGAAGATTGAGGAGGAGATTCCTCAATTCTCATCCCATACATCTGGCGAAAAAGGGATTGTTGACTAGTAGCCTGACGTCCGACATCTCCGTCGTCGTTTGAATCACTATCAACAACCAAACCACCCTGAGGTATCAAATTCCTATGAAACATGGGATAGGAATTATGATCAACACTAAAGGCAAGCGAATGGACTGAATGACAAGAAATATCAATCATCTCATCATCAGAGTCAGACTCAACAGTCAAAGAGGAAGTGTACAAGTGCGAGAGAGGAGGGATTCGAGTATCAAAGTTCCTCGGAGGGCGAACTGACTCTCTACCTCGACCTCTACCACGCAATCCCCTACCTCTACTAGGGGGAACATCGCGCCTGACTACAAACCTTAAAGATTCATCAAGGTCTGTAGTGGAAACATCTGCCCCAATCCTAACCTGTGATGGACCCTATGCTAGTGGCTGTATATAACCTTGTGCAAGTGGCTGCGTAGGACCCTGTACAATACTAGTGGGTATCACTGGTGACTGGGCAGGGGGAGGTCTACGAGCTTTTCGAGGCATGTAATGCTCGGCATCATCATAAATGGAGACTTCATGCACGGCAAAAGGTTGAATATCTCCAAGGATTGAAAACTCTACGTCATT
>NW_021535567.1:0-700 GCF_001605985.2 Dendrobium catenatum | reverse complement strand
AAATATTTACATTTGTTGATGTAAGAGTTTGATTGGTTCGCGTTTACTCTATATTTAGTTTCTTTATTAAAATGATTTTGGTTAGTTAAATTTTTATCTCATTTCAATAGAATTAATCACAATTTTTTTTTCTTTTGTTTAGTATTGAAGATTTGACACATAGTTTAGGAATTGGTATCGTTTAATTTAGCTAAATATGATATATAAAAAAATAGACTAAATAATAATATAAAAATGAGCCAATAAATAGCAGCTCCAACTATATGAACCTCTAGCTCATGCATAGAAAGTGGTAGGTTCAAATTTTTTTTAAAAAAATTTGACTTTATATGTCTCCTAATTGTTATATTCGAACAAATGTGTCTAAGTAATTTTAATTTATTGAAATATCATTTGAATCTTCAATTAAGGAGAGATTGCTCTTATCTTAGAAACATGAATTATAGACTTCCAATCTTGCAAAAAACTGTGCAAGTAAGTTGCTTTGACTATTCAATTCCTTACACCTCAATCATTGAGGACCTCAAAGCGCTTCATTGTGATCCTTTCAAATGTATCTTCATAACAATCCCCTCACTAACCTTGTGAGCATGGTTAGTATTGGTATATTTTTTTTATTTTTTTCTCTTATGTTAGAATGCTTCACCGTTCTCATATGTGAGACTAGGGGTGTCAATATTTGACACGACACGAAAACCCG
>NW_021535566.1:0-228 GCF_001605985.2 Dendrobium catenatum | reverse complement strand
TGAAGACTTCAAATCAAATTCCAGCATAAGATATTTTATAAATTAAAGTTTGTATTTTTCATCTTTATTGATCCTGAGAGAGTGTGATTGTAATTCAGTAACATGCACACACACAAAAGGGGAGATCTTTAAAAATTGATTTTTTTTCTCATTCTGATCGTACGGGACGAACCAAGTTCATACGGGACGAACCAAGTTCATACGAGACGATCAAGTCAGTTATACCCC
>NW_021535565.1:0-216 GCF_001605985.2 Dendrobium catenatum | reverse complement strand
TGGGGCATGTCACTTTCAAAAATTTATAAATAAGCTCCCACACTTCACATGAAGACAGAGTTGCGGACCTTAGGTTTAAGATTTAAGAGAACTTTGAGACTTTTTTGTGAAATAATAATAAATTATATTCTTATCCGAAGCAACATTAAACAAGTATTTTATATAATAATATAAACTATAAATTAGATTTTTATAATAATAGTAATAATAATAATA
>NW_021535564.1:0-206 GCF_001605985.2 Dendrobium catenatum | reverse complement strand
GACAGAAAACAAAATTTGCAAATTTATTTTTAGTACAATTGGGGGGATAATTATCAGTTCATGGCTTGTTCATAGGTGTTGAATAGAATCTTATGAGCCTTAATTGTTGTCTATAAATACTTAATCATAAGTAGAATTAGGGCAAGCAAAACATGAACGAAGAAATTGGGCTTTGACTTTTCTCTCTTCTACTCTTGATATCTAAT
>NW_021535563.1:0-303 GCF_001605985.2 Dendrobium catenatum | reverse complement strand
CACTGACAGACCCAATACTTCTGAGAAAAACAAACTTTAAATTGTGCAGAATTTAAATACGAACAAAACAAGGTGCTGTGCATCAAAATCCGACTTAAAACAAGAAAGTTTTGTATTTTCGAAGTTTACATACGATAACTAAATACTATTTAAAAATAGTGCTATTGGCTGTTTTTAAAATAACTGCAGACAAATCAAAATATTTTGATCAAAACCAACTTTAAAGTGTGCAAAATTTAAATACGATCAAAACAAGGTATTGTGCATCGAAATCCGATTTAAAACGGGAAAGTTATCAATTTT
>NW_021535562.1:0-247 GCF_001605985.2 Dendrobium catenatum | reverse complement strand
CAACTGACAAAGATCCTTAGTAGAAATCTTTCTATCTCTAGTAGATAAAACGTTAGAAAATAGATCTTTAAAAACATTATGATTCCACCAATTCTAAATAAGTTAAAGCCTTTCTAGTTTAAGCCAAAGCCTATTCATTTTCGAAATAGCATCATCAGGGAAAATAGGAGCTTGCCAATTATTCTGGGCCTCATTAAGAAAAGAAGCATAATGCAACCACATATTTTGAAATCTAAACTTGGAAGGT
>NW_021535561.1:0-233 GCF_001605985.2 Dendrobium catenatum | reverse complement strand
GGGGGGGGGGGGGGGTGAAATGGTATTTTAAAAACTTTTCAAACAAATCACGAATCTTAAATAAAAACATAATTCACCACAATAAAACAAGAGTGCGGAAATTAAATATGTAAGTTAAAAATAAAGAAAGAATACACCAGATTTATAGTGGTTCAGTCAAACCTTAACCTACATCTACTTCTCAGAGGCACCCTCTGAGTATTGCACTAACTTGTGTCTCTCCTTTAGCCCCC
>NW_021535560.1:0-323 GCF_001605985.2 Dendrobium catenatum | reverse complement strand
AACTTATATGATAACTACTCATACAACAACTACTATGCCTCACCAAGACACATAAACCTTACTAAACGGACTCATAAGATTCTCAAGACTCACAAGACTCTCAAGACTCACAACACTCTTAAGACTCACACAATAAGACTTGACTTGACAAACCAATTTATAAACCTAGGACTTCATAACCTGCTCTGATACTAAATTAATGCAATAAAAATTTTGGGAGAGGGCCCCAAATTTTTTATCACAAAATAAAAAGACTTACTAAATAAAAGAAATACACAAAATACCCAAAAAGACACTTTTTAATATTAAAAGATGACTTACAA
>NW_021535559.1:0-230 GCF_001605985.2 Dendrobium catenatum | reverse complement strand
AATTATTAAATAGTTACCCACTGAGTTTACTTAGTAATCTCAAACCACGAGTTTAAATGTTTCAGGTAATTTCTAAGAAAAAAAATGGCAGAAAGAGAAGAACATGTTTACAGAAGACGAGGTGCAAATGACAACAGGTAAAAAATAGATTATTTTTTTTTGTTTAGGGGCTCTTCAGTTTATTGTAAAAGTCTTGATGATGAGTAAATTTACACTTTTGGAAATGTACT
>NW_021535558.1:0-2545 GCF_001605985.2 Dendrobium catenatum | reverse complement strand
CGTGAATCTGACATTCGTGGCACCTCTTAGCGTGGTCAATACAATCTCTAACCATAGTCGGCCAATAATAACTCATTCTCTTGATTTTGGCAGCCATCTTGGGACCTGACTTATGTGCTCCACAAAGCCCTTTGTGAACTTCTGATAACACTTTATCAGCTTCCTTGGTCCCTAAGTACCTTAGCCACATTTGATCAAAGGCTCGTCTGTACAACGCGTCATTAACAAATGCGTATGGCAACGCCCTTTTCCAAATTTGTTCGGCCATAGACTTTTCTGTCGGGAGTTTGTTTTCCTTGAAGTAATCAATGAATGACTGTCTCCAATCATTTTCGACTTCAATATCTAAATAATGTCACCACGATTCTGAAGCTTGACTAGCTTTATGTCTCTTGGCCACGTGATATTCTTCTGGATAATTCTCCATAGCGATAATGGAGAGGTTGAGGGTCATCTAGAGTTTCATCTTGCTGACTTGAATCTGGAATTTCTTCTGCCATCGGGAATTGGAATACAGCGGGCTCCAAGACTCTACGAGTGTAAACCCTGATGAATATAGGCCTCTCCTCGTTGATGTTCGCCATTTCTTTGGCTAACTTGGTCAGACAATCTGCTTTAGCATTCTGTCCTCAAGAAACTCGAGCCATTTTGACATTTGGTACTTGCTTCAGAAGCTCGAGGGCTCGCCGGTGATAGTGGGCCAATTCGACTTTACCAACCTTGTAAATTTCAAGTACTTGATTTATTACAAGTTGAGAATCACCAAAGATTTGGAGATGTTGGATTCTGACATCGATCGCAATCTCCAGCCCTGCTAATAGAGCTTCGTATTCGGCTTCGTTGTTGGTTTGAGGTTCAGTCAAACTGAATGAGAACCTCATTATGCCTCCTTAGGTGCTACGAAAATGAGACCGATGCCGGCTCGGGCTCTTGTAATATTTGGAGGTCGGACAGGTCTAATCGACGATGCTCCGTCGAAGTACATTTTCCAGAATGGTAGCCTTTCATTCTTCTCGACCTGCATTATCTGCTCATCGGGTAAATCATCATTTAGTGGAGAATCAGCCGGGATTTGATGTGCAGCGAGGATCTGTCAAGGTCTGTCCTTTCACCGCCTTCTGTGGCATGTATATGATTTCAAACTGTAATAGCAATACTGCCTACCTAGCTAGACGACCTGTCAACGCTGGTCTTGTCATCAAGAACTTCAGCGGATCGATCTTTGATATCAGCATTATTTTATGGGATAACATATAGTGGCGGAGTTTCTAAACTGCAAAAATCAGTGCCAAACAATGCTTTTCAAAAGGAGAATAACGGCTTTCTGCTCCAATTAACCTTCGACTGATGTAGTAAAGCGCATTTTCTTTTCCTTCTTCATTATTTTGGGCTAATAGTGCTCAGAGGGACTCTTCTAGTGCAACTGTATACAGTATAAGAGGCTTCCCCAGAATTGACGCTGCGAGAATGGGTGGATTCAACAAATATCTTTTGATGCTGTCAAATGCCTCATGACATTCTGCATCCCATTTGAAACGAACATCCTTCTTCATTAGCTTTGAAAATGGCTGGCACCTACCCGATAGATTTGATATGAATCTCCGAATGAAGCCAGTTGTCCTTGCAACGAGCGAAGCTGTCGAAGGTTTTTTGGTGGTGGCATCTTCGTGATCGCCTTAATTTTATTGGGGTCGATCTCTATGCCCCGATGACGAACAACGTACCCCAAGAATTTGCCGGAGGAGACCCCGAAGGCGCATTTAAGGGGGTTCATCTTTAGATCATATTTTCTGATCATTTCAAATACAATTCTGAGATATTTCAAATGATCTTTCGACCAAGATTTTTAATAACAAGGTCATCTACATAGCACTCGACCTTCTGATGTATCAAATAATCAAATATGTGAGTCATTGCCCGCTGGTAGGTGGCACCAGCATTTTTCAGGCCAAAGGGCATAACTGTGTAGCAGAATATCCCGGTGGGCGTCCTAAACGATGTATGCTTTTCATCTTCGGGCGCCATTTTGATTTGATTGTATCCTGACGATCCATCCATAAAGAAGAACATGTCGTAGTTGGATGTATTGTCCACCAGGAGTTCGAATATAGGGAGTGGAAAATCGTCTTTTGGACACACCTTGTTGAGGTTCCTAAAGTCAATACAGACACGAATTTGCCCGTTCTTCTTCTTCACTGGGACGATATTGACAATCCAATCGGCATACTTTTCTTCTCGGATGAAACATGCCTCTATTAATTTCTTTGTTTCAGCAATCACATATTCTTCAATCTCCAATCTCATTCTCCTTGGAGCTTGCTTGATGGGTGCTACATCCGGTTTGATTGCTAATCTGTGAACTACTACGTCAGGAGATAAGCCAGGCATCTCGTCCAGGCAAAGCAAACCCTGAATTCACAGAGGAGTTCTTTTATTTCTTCTATTTGTTCTTCGGGTAGTAGAGAACTAATTGTTGACCTCGATTTTTGTTCAAGTGTGATTGAGGGTCTTTGATTGATTTAATCAAGCCCCATTGGGTTCAATT
>NW_021535557.1:0-410 GCF_001605985.2 Dendrobium catenatum | reverse complement strand
AATAGGAACTGGCTTGAAAAATTTTTCTAAGTCCTATACGTCCAGGACGAAATTAAAAATCATCCGGGACGATTTGTTCTCTGTAAGATTTTCGTCCAAACAAAATTAAATTATCGTGCATGACGATTTGCACTCTGTAAGATTTTCGTCCAGATGAAATTAAATTATCGTACATGACGATTTGCTCTCTGTAAGATTTTCGTCATGGAGAAATTAAAAATCATCCAGGACGATCTGTTCTCTGTAAAATTTTCGCCCAGAAGAATAAAATTTTCGTCCAGACGATTAACCGACTTATAACGATTTTTCTGCAGTTTTTGGAACCGACCTTGTAATAACCGTTTGTACCAGACGAATATGGTTCGTACGGGAAGATCAGCTTGTACGAAAATATTTCGTACACATATGCA
>NW_021535556.1:0-4367 GCF_001605985.2 Dendrobium catenatum | reverse complement strand
AATATTTATATATGATCAATTTAGTCTCAGAGTATTATTTTTTTTTTCAATTTAGTCCATCTATTATACAAAATTAATCCCAAATAATCCTTCAAGAAGAAATTGATGAAAATTGATACATAAAATTGATCCCAAATTAGGTAGTTATTGACATGAAGGAGGATCTGAAGTTGAGCTCAAGCCTGCTAAATTAAGGTGCTGTTGCAGGATAGTTTTTAAGTTAAAGCTGCTTATGGTTCCATTGTTTGATTATATTATGAGCATACTAATGTCTGCTCTATGCTATTTATTGTTGATAATTAGTCATCTATGTTACTTATTTTTTATAATTTTGAGGAATTTCAGAGATTTAGACTAAATATTAGATTTTTTTTTCTCAAATTTTATCTATAGATTTTCATTTAGCTCATTTAGGCATATTGAAAATTAGAGAATTCTAAATATCTTGAAATTCTGGAATTTGATGAGCAACACTATAATTTCAAGTATTCTTATGAGGTCATATGTGCAGTAAGACATGCATCATGTTCTGTTATAATATCTATGTTACAATCTCGCATTATATTACAATCGTCTTATTCTAGTGAAATTATTTTGTGCGGATACGGATGCCATCCGGAGGTAAATTAGAATGCGCCACATCACCCTTTTGTTGTGTACCACGACTGTGTACCAGGTGACATGGCGCATTCTGATTCGCCTTCGGACGGTCCGTTGTACGCATAGAAGAATTTCTCCTTAATCTAGGTCCTCCTCCTCATTATCATCATCTTTATAACCTTGCATATGTTGTTGTATTCATCTTCCTTTAGCACATGCTCCATAATCTTACTTGTAGCGTAGTCATCTCTCAAAAAACTTATGATCTTACAACAACCATTGTATCAAAACTTATTTTCTAATCTTCCTCGCATTATAATCTCATTTTAGTGGTGTTGCGTCCTGGAGTATTCGCGGCGGTAGAGAAAATATATAGTTTAACATCTTAACATTATACGAAGATCCAGCATACAATTAGATAAGAGAGAGGGTGTAACATTCATAAGAGACACCAGAGTTTTTACGTGGAAACCCCTGAAAAAGGGGGAAAAATCACGGGGCCTGGCCCAGTTTGAATGAATCCACTAGTATTTGCAGTCGATTACAAATGAGGCCCTTCATTGGGAGAAGGCCTTGGCTTGATGGTACCAATGTACGTCATATAGAGCGCATTACATAGTGGGAGTTACAATAAGATACATGTTTGTTTGGATGGAAAGGCCGTAGTTGGCATGAGACGGGGGTCCGAAAGACTTTAGTTGGTCGGAGATTGGGGTCTGGAAGACCATTGTCTAGCGATGTAGGTCGGAAGGACCGTAGTAGGAGACAGAGGTCATGAGGACTGTAGTCAGCAGGAGATCGGGGTCTGAAAGACTGTTGTCTGGTGATGGAAGTCGGAAGAACCGTAGTAGGCGACGGAGGTCGGGAGGACCATAGTCGGCAGGAGATAGGAGTCTGGAAGACCGTAGTTGGCAGGAGACCGAGGTCTGAAAGACCGTTGTCTGGTGATGGAGGTCGGAGTGACCATAGTAGGCGATGGAGGTCGGGAGGACCATAGTCGGCAGGAGATAGGAGTCTGAAAGACCGTTGTCTGGTGATGGAGGTCGGAATGGCCGTAGTAGGTGATGGAGGTCGGGAAGACCATAGTCGGTAGAAGATAGGAGTCTGGAAGACCGTAGTAGAAGGATGGTACTTTGGTAGAACTCCGGGCGTCAGGTGATGGCCTGGTGGAGCTCGGTGCCTCAAGTGACAGTCCGGCGGAAGTTCGAGCTTTAGGTAGTGGCATGTTGGAGCATAGAGTCTCAAGTGGTGGTACGATGGAAGTTCGGGCCTCAGGTAGTGGTACAGTGGAAGTCCGGGCCTTAGATGGTTATTCGACAGAAGTCCGGGCCTCAGGTGATGTCTGGCTGAGCAACGGCGTCAGGCATAGGTCCGGTGGAGGCGAGGGCCTTAAGTGGTGGTTCGGCGGAGCAAGGGCGTCAAGCGGTGGTCCGGCAGAGGTGAGGGCCTCAAGTAGTGGTTCGGCGGAGCAATGGCGTCAGGCGGTGGTCCGGCGGAGGTGAGGGCCTAAAGTGGTGGTTCGGCGGAGCAACGGCGTCAGGCGGTGGTCCGGTGGAGGAGAGGGCCTCAAGTGGAGGTTCGGCAGAGCAACGGCGTCAGGCGGTGGTCCGGCGGAGGTGAGGGTCTCAAGAGGTGGTTTGGTGGAGCAACCGTGTCAGATGGTGATCCGGCGGAGGTGAGGGCCTCAAGTGGTGGTCCGACGAAACTTCGGCGGTGGTCGAGGAGGCAAGGAAGCAAGAGCGATCTCTGATCTCTCTCTTTTTTCCTTAGACTTCCGGGGGGTCCTCCCTCAAGAGGAGAGAGAGCTCTATTTATAGATTTCTGGAGTGGCATGGCCTGTAAATATGTGAGAGATCAAGGGTAAATGGGGAGTGGTCGGATGAACGGCCGATGTTGAATCACTCGATCATGCACTGTTCTTTAGACATTTGAAGACCTTCATGATGTCGGAATTCGGCGATCTTGGGCTCGTTGGATTCTTCTCATCGAACCGCTCGATTCGAGTATAAGCTTGTTATGTTTGGAAACCGTTTGGTGATCCAAATTGTGGTTTGAACCTTCCAACAGTGCTTCGGATCCTTGATTTGGACCCATTTGGGCTCGGATTGAGTCGAATTTGATTTTGTTCGGTTCGTATTTCCTAGACGCTCAGTTAGACTATAAGTTTTCTAAAATCGGAGTTCAGATGGTCTCCGAATTAATTTTTGAAGTTTCCAATTTGATTTTGCATCGAGATTCGAGCCCGATTAAAATAATTTTTTGACGACGTATCAAGTGGCATTTTTCAACATGATCTATATTACAATCTTACATGCATCAAATCTTCATGACCTTTATCGTAATCTTATGTTGCGTCTATAATAATTGTCTTAGGCATTGTTTGAGACAGCTTTCTTACTTTTTTTTTTTTTTAAGTAATTTTTTATAACAAAAAAATTTTAAACCAAAAATTTTACCATTAGAAAATTGCTTTAAAAAATTATCCCAACTGAACTTCTATAATCTTTTGTGCCGCAATCATCAGCTACAAGAAATCCAAACCATCTACCTCCTTGGATGATGCAAATCTATCATATTTTACCGTCAATAATTCAATATTATTATTATTAGTTAAAATTAAAAAATTATTATTATTTATTATATGTTTTTAATAGGTAGTTGAAAGGGGTAGGTGAAGCACATGGTGGAGAGATTATTTAGGTGGCGGAGTGAGGACGGGAATCGTCGCCACAAGTATTGGTTACCTAGGGTACCCGCACTCGGTACCGCTGGATACCGCACTTTAAAATTTTCCACGAATGGACTGTTGAAGGGAATCTACGAAAATAATTGCATAACTTGAGAGAGTATTCTGATGAATTTTTTTAATCAAGAATATATTTTAAAATTATAAAATTTTCTTATGAGAATTGCATTTTAAAATTTTAAAAAATTATTTGAAATTAAAAAAAATTTTGTACTATAAAAATTGTTTTAGAAAGCTTTAAAAAAGCCATCTCGAATGAAGCCTAAGGGCATCTCAACACCTCAAACGCTTGAATGGAGCTCCCGGCCAGCTCCAGCCGAACGCAAATTTTCCGCTTATGGCTGCGGGTGAACGTGGGACGCCAAATATTGGCGCTGCGCACTGTCATCTCCGCATTTTTACCACCTACCGAACTTGTCGCGGGGGAAAAAGAGGCGACGGTTAACTGCAAAAGGATTGAAAAACGGCGTTCCTTGGGAGATGGAATCACGGCTTTTTGTAGTTTACGCATTTTGGAGTGAAAAATGAGACATTTCTGTGGAGATGATCTAAGGCTTCGTTTGCGAAACTTCTTATTTACTTCTTAAAGTGATTTTTAGGTATGAAATTTTTAATTTTTTACTAGAAAATTTTTTTTTTAAAGAAGCAAGTCCTCCTAAAAAGAAATTAAAAATACTATTTTCCGAATAAAATCTTAAACATTATAGATGTACAAGACAGCTAAGTTACAGAAGACAAAAGGTAGTAGAATAATTATGGCAATAATGGCAGAAGAAGTATTGAAATCCAGTAGGATCATGTGGCTTCTCTGATAGGGCAGTTGTCTGCATAAGAAAAACACTTTGGGAAAAAAACAGTGTACACATAAGGGCAAATTAATACGTCCGGTATCCAATTCAGATGCACCATGTCACTAAAATACATCGGATTTCAGACTGTATTTGGTGACATGACGTATCTGGATTGGATGTCCAGACGTCCGGTACTTGGACGGTTAATATTCGCCCATCTCTCTTTTCTT
>NW_021535555.1:0-255 GCF_001605985.2 Dendrobium catenatum | reverse complement strand
TTCTTCTCTTTCTCTTCATTTTCCTTCTTCCTAGTTTTCTTCTCATTTTACCTTTCTATCATCCCCTACTCCTCATTCTTCTTTACAAAATCTGAGAATGAGATTTCTTTGATTTGTTCTTTGTGTCCTTATGCATATGCCTTGTGGTTGAAATAATTGTCATATAGATTTCGTTGGAATATTTTGGTAAGTTGTTTAGAGAAATTTGGTTGAGATTTAAGATTTGTTTCATATAACTTTGCAAAATTGCATGTT
>NW_021535554.1:0-969 GCF_001605985.2 Dendrobium catenatum | reverse complement strand
GAGGGAAAGAATTTGATCGGACAAAGAAAGAGGTGCAAGGATTGAGGTAGGTGGAATGGACGTTCTTATAAATTTAGTCAACTTTTCTTTCATTGCAATTACATAGAAATGGCAAAACTCCTTTATGCTTATTATGATGTTTTAATGACTCATGTTCATTTGTAAAAGATTATGAACATTTGAAGCAAATGCAAAGGTTCTCTTTATGCAAATGTATAATCCATGAATGGATCTCATGCTCATTTCTCTACTCTTACTATACATGTCTTTCCGCTTTACATGCAAAAGCACACATAAGCATATCAAGCATGCATATCCCTAAGGAAACATACACTTGATTAGTTTATGAATGGTTTACATAAAGCATCTCTTATAATTATATAAGTAATAAGTGTATGTGCATGTTGACGCGGGAGTATGACATGGTAAAAGAGGCTCTTATGAGCCATGGTAAAGGATGCTCTTATGAGCCATGGTAAATGATGGTTCCTATGAACCAATGGTAAAGGAAATGGCCAAATTTTATGTACCTGATCAGTACAAGTGATACTCCTGAGACGGGTGTTATATTTATATATTATACTATTATGAACATTTCATATTCATGTTATATGCATTTGAGACTATCATGTGAGGCAAAATGTTAAAGGAAAAATGAAAATGTTATGAAAGGAATGAGAACTTGAAGGTTGAGGAAAAGGTATGCATCTCTTTGAGCAAAAGTTGGTATTTGTTAATGATTCTTTTATTACAATACTAAAGCATGTTATAGTTTCCTTTTATTGGCTCTAAATTCATTTAAATTCCATTCGCACCTATTGAGTTTATGACTCACCTTCGTTGTGGGAACACTTTTCAGGAGGATCTAGGAAAGGATAGATGTCAGACCAACCACCGCGCACTTACCGTCGTAAGGAGAAGACGGGCGCCAGGTTCTTTTGAGTTTTGTTATTTTTGTTGATAGATGGT
>NW_021535553.1:0-252 GCF_001605985.2 Dendrobium catenatum | reverse complement strand
GAAGCCTTTACAATTAGAATTTTACACTGCACTTTCAATAGGATAAACACTTTAATTTGAAAGCATGATAAGTTATGCATTAAAAAATAGCATGACATATGGACACTACAATGCCCGGCAATGAAATTACATGCTTGGGTACATTTATTCATATGCCAAATTGATGCAATAAAACAAATATTGCAAAGACTCGAATATTCCTTTCTTACAACATAGATAAACATAAATGCTAAGATTGCAAATTTAAAGACA
>NW_021535552.1:0-1704 GCF_001605985.2 Dendrobium catenatum | reverse complement strand
ACTGCTACCCAATTGGATAGAGGAGACTGTCACCTTTAGTCCCTTTCGATTTCTTCACTTGATCGGTACCATTCCTCGCAGTTCATATAGACAAAGAAAATTAAGCAGAGATTTGAAGCAAGTTTAAAATTAAGAATTGAAATAATTTAAACATATTTTTTAAATACAAATGTACCTTCATTTTTGGGCTTGCACACTAGTTTAGTTGATTGCCATTTGAACTTTCATTTATGAAAGCATACATTGTTTTTTTTCAGCATTCAACCTGTGGCACAAGAAAGGGGAAGAAGAATAAGAGAGAGAGAGAGAGAGAGAGCTCTTTCTTTTCAACACTTTTATTTTCTAATAAACATTCAACTAAATCTCTCTACAACACGAACCGCTTTCATCTCCTTTTCCAAAACTCACACACTTTCCACTTTCAAAATATGTAGTTCTTCCTTTTACAACATATTCTTCACTTTCCCATATTTACATTTCTTAATTCTCAAAATATATGCAAACTCCACAATTCAATATTTCAAACACACCTACACATGCCACTTTACCTTTAAAAAATAAAACACTTTACTTTTAACCTTTCAAAATGCACACTTCACCATTCAAAGATCACACACTATATATTCATTTAAACATACACTTTTCATTTTTCAAAAAATTCATTTAAAAAAAAAAAAACACACATATCAGATTTTTGAATTATACGTACATTTCATAATCCCAAAATTCTCAAATCTCACCTTCCAAAATAACTCTTATATACTTTTCAAAACATATATACTTTTCAAAAAATATACTTTTCTACTTTTCAAATCATACATTTTTCCACTTTTTCAAATCATACACTTGAAATGTTGTCAATCACTTTACACAAACCTTCATCACATTAGGCTGCCACTACATATGCAAAAAATTTGAAAACACTTTAAATTCTCTTTCAAAACTCAAAAAGTGTTACCCAACATAAAGTATACATCATTGTGTTGAATCAAATACAAATACCCATGATTGAGTTATAAGGAAAATGATATTGTAGATCATGAAACAATAATTAAGACCCAAGAGTGTATACTCAAGAATGAAATATCAATGCTCAAACCAACCCTTCAAGTCATTTATTTCTAGAATAGCACATTCTATTTATAAATATTCAAAGCTTGAACACATGGGAAATTCCATATCAATTTCATATTGAAGCTTCTAGTCACAGATATAGAACTTATATAAAAAATAAGAGTTTAATTTAATGCCATTTCTCATCTAAGGTCTATCCAATCTCAGTTTCCAAAAATAAGAGAAATGATCCAAACCCTCAAAGAAAAGAAAGAAAAGTGATCTCATAAATAACCACAACCCCACAATTTCTTTTATTTCCAAATTCTCAAAAACAACAATTTAGACATATAACCATTCTTCGTAGATGACATGAGATGCCATAGATATTGGTGTATAAAGAAACCCCTCACATAATTCTCAAACCTTTATCTGATTCATTCACATCGAAAAAGAAAGAGTCTGACAAATAATTTTGGAGGCATAGATACTAAAGGCATACCTTTTTTTCTATATAGTTTATGATCAAGTCATTGGAAAATTTGTCCCACACCATATGATAATTCCAAGGGCATTAGTTGTCAAAAGCATAACAAATATAAAATTTTAAATAAACCACCATAAGGATAATCCACTCAATATATACACTCA
>NW_021535551.1:0-385 GCF_001605985.2 Dendrobium catenatum | reverse complement strand
ACGATGGTTCTCTGCCAACACTGGGGATTGTGTGAAAAGACGGACGGTTCTCTGCCAATACTGGGGATTGTGTAAAAGGAAGACGGTTCTCTGCCACACCGGGTAGTGGTGAAAAGCGTGTGTTGTAAAGGCTTATCTGCCTTGCTGTGGGTGCAAAAGGATAGTCACTATTGGTATTAGTGCAATACTTAGAGGGTGCCTCTGGGAGTGGATGTAAGTCTGGTTTTAGACCGAACCACTATAAATTTGATGACATTTACTTTACTATTTTTACATTTCTATATTTAATTTTTTAGTTTTAAAAACTCTGTGGTTGAAAAACATTTTCTACAAAATTTAAAAGAAATAATTTATTTCGGTTCAACATATTTTTAAAAGAGGGCTT
>NW_021535550.1:0-413 GCF_001605985.2 Dendrobium catenatum | reverse complement strand
GCAACATTACGATTAGCTATGGATCAAAAAATTCAAAGCTTTTAAAAACTTATTTTATGAATCCCGCTCTGATACCACTTGAAAGTGCTAAGATGACACTAGAAAGTGCTCTGATACCTCTTGAAAGTTTGTTAGGGATGTTAAGCCCTCGTGAACTAGCCCAAGGCTAAAAAAAGATAGAGATGTGAATTTGATAACTTTAAAACGAAAGATAAAACTCAAACACAAATCACCACAGAAAATAAAGTGCGGAAATTAAAGTGTAGAAGCAATAATAAGAACAGAACACACCGGATTTATAGTGGTTCAGTCAAACCTTGACCTACGTCCACTCCTTGGAGGCACCCTCCAAGTATTGCACTACAAATTAAAGTGACTCTCCTTTAGCCCCCACAGCTAGGCGGAGAAGCCCT
>NW_021535549.1:0-324 GCF_001605985.2 Dendrobium catenatum | reverse complement strand
TAACAAATTAAATAATTAAAATTATCTTTAAATAACAAAATAATTCAAGCTTTGATTTAATTAATATTATAATATTTGACAATTTGATTAAATTTTTTAATAATCAGGAAAATAATCTTTTCCAATTTGATTTTTATCTTAAAAAAATAAATAATCATAGATTATAATATATATTTACTTTAATATCCTTCTTTACCTGATTTAAATGGATTAAGAAGACAAAATTTTATAAAAGTTTTTTTTTTTTTTTTCTGAAAGCTTCAAGTCATGAACATATTAGCTGGCACATAAAGAGACTCATATATTTATATTATTAAGACATTT
>NW_021535548.1:0-269 GCF_001605985.2 Dendrobium catenatum | reverse complement strand
GTCAGAGAGTGAACACTCACAACCTGAGGATGAAGAATTGTATTGCACTGATGACTAGACAATTCAGAAACTTTTTGTTCGTCTGTACGATCGGTCAAGTCAAAAAGCCTGTACGAAGGGATGCATCGTAAATTGTGTTGATTACGAAAAGCCGTTACATTTTGGACGAATATGATCGTCTGTACGAAATATTTTCGTCCAAACGAACGATGATTTTCGTCCAGGACGAACCGTTTTCGTCCAGGACAAACGTATCGTTTTTCTTTAAA
>NW_021535547.1:0-202 GCF_001605985.2 Dendrobium catenatum | reverse complement strand
TTTACCTTTGCTTTTAATGTCCATGAACTTTTACAAATAAGCAAGAATCATAAAAAAGATATCATAATAAGCATGAAGGAGTTTATCATTTCTATGTAAATGCAATGAAAGAAAGGTTAGCTATTATTTATAAAAAACTTCCATTCCACCTACCTCAATCCATGTCCCCCTTTCGTTTGTCCGATCAACTCTTTCCCTCCAC
>NW_021535546.1:0-214 GCF_001605985.2 Dendrobium catenatum | reverse complement strand
AGCATATGGCCTTTGATGATGATCTAGCGAAGATAAGGGCCTCTGGCAAAGGTGAGGGCCTCTGGCGAAGGTGAATGCCGCTAGTAAAAGTGAGGGCCTCTGGCGAAGGTTAGGGCCTCTGACGAAGGTGAGGGCCTCAGATGAAGACGTAAGGCCTGAACGTCGGGCCTTGAGCAGAACGTTGGGCCTTCAGCAGAACGTCGAGCCTGAACAT
>NW_021535545.1:0-816 GCF_001605985.2 Dendrobium catenatum | reverse complement strand
TGGATGTTGCAATGAAAAAAATTAATCACCATTAGCATGTCTAGTTCTAAGAAAATAAAGAATGTTAAACTAAAGGAAAAGAAAACTGTATTAAACTAGTATGGTTCTACGAATGGCATTGTACACAACTAACATGTCTAATCTTACGAAAAGAAAAAATCTTAACCTAGAGGAAAAGAATTTTGGATTAAAGTAGAATGATGTCATGAAGGGCGTAGTCCACCACTAGCACATCTAATCCTAAGGAAAGGAAGAATCTTATCCTAAAGGAAAAGATAACTAGATTAAAACTAGGAAGGTTCTCTAAAGGGCTTTATCCCCCACTATCACTTCTAATCCAAAGGAAAGAAAAAAATCTTAACCTAAAGGGAAAAAAATAAGATTAAACTAGGATAGTACCACGAAGCGCATTATCGAACCCTAGCTAATCAAATCCTAAGGAAAGTAAGAATCCTAACATAAAGAAAAAGAAAATAAAATTAAACTAGGATGGTTCCATGAAGGGCATTGTCCACCACAAGTATGTCAAATCCTATGGAAAGGAAGAATCCTACCGTAAATGAAAAAAAAAACTAGATTTAACTAGTATGGTGGGCGTTGTACATGACTAGAATGTCTAATCCTAAGAAAATGATGAATCCTAACCTAAAGAAAAACTGGATTAAACTAAGATGGTGCCACGAAGGGCATTATCCACCACTAGCACGTATAATCCTAAGGAAAAGAAGAATTCTAACCTAAAGAAAAATAATACTAGTTTTAAACATGTCATATCCTAAGGGATTAAATTTAATATTTAATAATAAGATTTAATAT
>NW_021535544.1:0-314 GCF_001605985.2 Dendrobium catenatum | reverse complement strand
TAATGTCTTCTTTCAAGTTAAATGTTGTATTATCACCGTACGTAGATCTTATGTATTGAGTACTTTGTAATTTATATATCCCTGACTCATACGAGGGAACAATTGTACTATCTTACATGATGCAGTAATATAAAGTTCATGTTACTGTGATATTATTTTCTCTTGTGAAAAATAAAATTTTTTTTCAAACTCTTTCTCCGTGATTCGAGAAATACACAATCTACATTGTATCTCAATCACCAGATGATCAATCCCAGGGGGATTTGATCTGGCCTTATCCACACAGGTTAACGTCATCGAGCAAAGACTCTGAC
>NW_021535543.1:0-924 GCF_001605985.2 Dendrobium catenatum | reverse complement strand
TGTTGTAGCATGCTATTGATTGTTCATCATGCTACTTTCCATCAAACCACACTTGCGAGTTCTCTTTTTGTCATGAGCCTTGTGTCCAATAGTTTGCATTTAATTAGAAGCTCATTGTTTTTTTAATCACATATTCATCATATGTATGATGCTATGTTCCATAAGATCCATGCAAGCTCAAGCTCATTATCATGTGATTCGAATTCAATCAAGTTAGGTTCACACCCAACTTCAAGATTTATATCTTTTGCGTTTGCTCACTTAGGCCCCTTGCCATTTGATTGCAATTTCCATTCTTAAATGGAATTCCATTTAGTGTTGTTCTTTTATATTCAACTTTGTTTGATTTTGATGTCATCAATTAATGCTCATTTGAGTTCAATTCATGATCATTTGTTCAAGTTCAAAGCTTGTAAAATTCAAGTATGAGATCAATTTGAGCTCATGTCCACAACACTTAGTTCATTTGATTTAAGTCTTTTATTACTCCTTATCATTTGTTTAGGCTCAAATTTAATTTAATTTCAATTTCAATTTTTATTCAATTCAAATTCAATCTTGTTCAAAGATTCATAAGTTCAAGTCCTAGTACAGGTTCCAGTCCGAGTTCAAGTTCTGTTTGTCCAAATTCTGTCCAAGTCCTTGAATCTTTAGTCAAAATTTTGGCAGCCTCCCAGCGTCTTCCCTGTTTAGGGGAAAACTACGAGAAACTGGGCCTTTACCACCATGCTAAGAAAAGCGTGTATGATAGGTGTCCTCGGCCGAGGACACCGCGGCCGTATATTTTTCTCCTTCCACTACGTTAAGAAAAGTGTGTATGGGTCATCGGTACCTATTGCAAAAGAAAATCAGTTGTTTTCCCGCAAGCGAGTACTTATGGGTATCCCCACTTCGTCGTATGCGTCGCACCGGGTTCCTATCCCA
>NW_021535542.1:0-264 GCF_001605985.2 Dendrobium catenatum | reverse complement strand
TGAACATTGGCGGCGATCAAAGCCTAGTTCTCTTGTGCTGATCCAAGTTTTTTACTTGGATTGGTAGCTCGGGGAGCATAGGTGGCGATCAAAGCGAACATTGGCGGCGAACAAAGCCTAGTTCTCTTGTGTCGGTCCAAGTTTTTTACTTGGATTGGTAGCTTGGGGAGCATAGGTGGCGATGAAAGCGAACATTGGCGACGATCAAAGCTTTGTTCTCTTATGTTGATCCTTTTATGGATTGATAGCTCGGAGGGTGCTGAC
>NW_021535541.1:0-232 GCF_001605985.2 Dendrobium catenatum | reverse complement strand
ATCAACTTTAAGTCAAAATTTAAGTCAAGGCTTTAAAAATTTATAACTAATTATAGAAAATACAAATCTAGCAAACATATAATCTAATTACTCTTATTAAGGTCTAATATTTATGAAAAATACTAACTTTTTAAAAATTAATTTTAAATTTAAAAGTCAAAATTTGACCCCTTAATTAAATAATTAAAATAATCCAAAAAATTCAAAAATCATTTAAAAATCCAAAAAAAAC
>NW_021535540.1:0-643 GCF_001605985.2 Dendrobium catenatum | reverse complement strand
TGCCTTACTAATGTCGGTGGAAAGGAGGTTTTGTAAAGGTTTCTCTGCCTTGCTGTGGGAGCAAAAGGAGAGTCATTAATTTAAGTGCAATACCCGATGGGCACCTCAAGGGAGTGGATGTAGGTCGAGTTGATCGAACCCTATAAATTTCTATGTTCTTTACTATTGCTTTTTCCGCACTTAATTTCCACACTTTAAATTTCTTTGTGGTGAATTTTGGTTTGGTTTGAGTTTCTGTTTTCGATTGAAAGATTTTTTAAAAATACCAATTCACCCCCCCTCTTGGTTAGCCTTGTGCTTGTTCACGAGGGCTTAACATCCCTAACGAACTTTTAGAAAACTGGCTTGGAATTTTCTATGTGGATCTTCTTCTCTAATATACAAAGTGCTAGAAGCTAAATATGGTTCTTATAATTGGAATGCTCAAAGTAAGAATGGAACTTGTTCAGTTTGGAAGATTAATTTTAATGGAGCTAAAGCCATTCTCCGATTGTCAAGTGGAAGGTTAAGAATGGAATATCTTTCAACTTTCTTAATGATGTGTGGATAATTGATAAATGTCTTAATAGGTGGTCAAATTTGGTTTCGGCATAGGTGATGGAAGAAATGGGAGTAGATAAGTTCATAGTTCATGGTATTTGGA
>NW_021535539.1:0-205 GCF_001605985.2 Dendrobium catenatum | reverse complement strand
GTTTTTTTTTTTTTTTTCTTTTAGAAACATTCCTTCTTCATTGTTTATTTTGTTAAAGAAGGATTGTGATCCTTTTATTTCCTCTAATTAGTTTTTCTTTTAATGCAATTTGCAATTAAAAAAAAGAATCTTTTATTTTAATGAACTAATCATACTATATGATTTAGATTGTACTGTATGACTTGTTTTGATCTATAAACACTAG
>NW_021535538.1:0-263 GCF_001605985.2 Dendrobium catenatum | reverse complement strand
TCATGTATGATTGGAAATTTGAAAAAAAAAATTATAGGCAATGTGTTATTGGTTGAAAGCTTAAAGCATAATTTGTTAAGTATTAGTCAGCTATGTGATAAGGGCTATAATGTAAAATTTTTACCTACAAGCTCCATATTAAGCCTAAATGGGAAAGATGTTTTAAATGGAAAGAGGGTAAATAATATTTATATGTTAGATTTAAATTGTATTCAATCTCCTACTGTTTTTTGTTTGAAAACTATTCCTGATGAATCATGGCT
>NW_021535537.1:0-302 GCF_001605985.2 Dendrobium catenatum | reverse complement strand
TAAAAAGCTCGTTTGTGTTCCTGGCGAAATGTTAAGATGTTGCTTCTGGTATTTTAATTACAAAAAGTTTTTTTTTTCATATTTTTAAATGATATATTATTAT
This sequence comes from Dendrobium catenatum, assembly GCF_001605985.2. NCBI lineage: Eukaryota > Viridiplantae > Streptophyta > Magnoliopsida > Asparagales > Orchidaceae > Dendrobium > Dendrobium catenatum. The sequence continues at coordinate 199 of NW_021535537.1, read as the reverse complement.
AAGAAAACAAAATTGTTTCAAATATTTAACCAAAAAATGATTAAGTTGAATTTTAAATTTCTTGGACTTGTGTCAAGATTAGGTGAAATTATTCTCTGCGAGGCGATCAGAATATGCCATGTTAATTTTTTAGCGTGTATTGGAATTGTGTACTGGGTGATTTGGCACAATTCGCCTCCGGACGTCGTACAAAATAATT
>NW_021535536.1:0-360 GCF_001605985.2 Dendrobium catenatum | reverse complement strand
TCATTGTTAGCCGAACCTATTAGGGTCCGTTTGTTGACCTCCTCTTTGGCATCCATCATTTGCATAACCTTATTGTATATTTTATTGGTCGGTTCACCTTCCTACATGTTCCATTATTGTGTCTGATGAGAGATCAAATTGCACATTTTATCTCGATTCATCGTTATCTTTAGAATTTATTTCTTTTGATCATATTTTATCTTTTTTATTATATTTTAAATACATATGTGATCGGATCGATTCCGATTAGATGAAAATTTTACATAAATTGATGCAATTGAATATTTCATGCACATATTCATCTTCTACTTAATTTTTTTTTATTCATGCCTCATTTTGTGAAACAGATTGCACGAGTGA
>NW_021535535.1:0-313 GCF_001605985.2 Dendrobium catenatum | reverse complement strand
TCCAAGTATAAGAGTGAAAAATTAACCCTCTTATACAAGAAGGATGGATTTATAAATTGGACCCAATCCTATAGTATGAATAAACAACTTGAATGAGATAATTATGAAATAAGTTCATCAATTCATAATATGTCTATGAGATGTATAATGATAAGAAGATGATTAAAATTTCCACTTCCTCCAATTTTAATTTGAATAAATCTTAATTCAAAAAAAGTTATTTATAGATATCATAATGGGTGAACCCAAATATGATAAATATTATTTTTTTATCATTATTGAAGAAGAAAATTATTAAAGATGTTATAAAATC
>NW_021535534.1:0-323 GCF_001605985.2 Dendrobium catenatum | reverse complement strand
AAACCTGTTACAAATAATGCATCGACTTTCTGGAAAAATATTTGCAAAACGGCAGGTATTGCTAGGGAGAAATTCAAATTCTCCATTACTAACAACAGTCCTATCTCTATTTTTTGGGATCACTGGTGTTTGGGGGAAACTATCAAAGACAAATTTCATTACTTTCCCAATAACTTAGCTAAGAACTATCAGTTAGCTATTTGGTTACAACAAGATGCTTAGAACATATCGGCTTTTGATAACCCTTGCATTAGGGATTTCATTTTGAATATTCCCATTGTTTCTGATAATAAATTCCATATCAGCTGGGAAGGTTTAGAAAA
>NW_021535533.1:0-324 GCF_001605985.2 Dendrobium catenatum | reverse complement strand
AAATTAACTCAAGTTCCCCGGGGTCAAAATGGCAAAGCTGATTCCCTTACCAAACTGGCTAAAGAAATGGCAAATATGGATGATGAATGGCCCATCATAATTACGGTGCACAATCATCGTATCTTAGAGCCAGCACTATTACAATTCCCGCAGGTAGAGGGAATACCAAATTCAAGCCATCAGGATACAACTCCGGTTGAACCTCAATCTCCCCAATCAGTTGATCCTGAAGATCAATCTGAAGAACAGCAAGTTCATAAGAAAAGATGTAAGGCCAGTCAAGCTTTAGAGTCGTCGTGGCATTGCCTTGATGTCGAGGAAGAA
>NW_021535532.1:0-268 GCF_001605985.2 Dendrobium catenatum | reverse complement strand
TGTCCGTCGTGGCATCATCCTTATTTTAATCCCGTTTATTTTCCTTTAGGTTAGGCTTCTTCCTTTTCATAGGATTCAACATGTGAGTGGTGGATAACTCTGTTTGAAGCACCATCATAGTTTAATCAAGTTTTTTTTCCTTTAGGTTAAGATTATTCATTTCCTTAAGACTATACGTGTTAGAGGTGGACAAATGCCCTTCATGGTACCATCCTAGTTTAATTCAGATTTCTTTTTCTTTAGTTTTGGATTCTTTTTTTTCATAAGA
>NW_021535531.1:0-283 GCF_001605985.2 Dendrobium catenatum | reverse complement strand
TTTCTTATTGCTCAAGCAGATCAGAACCTTTAGAAGCATGATAAAAATTACGGGCAGCACTCCATTTAAAACTATGCTATCTACCACAATGATAATATGAAAATCTGGATACAAAATATTAAGAAATATTATGCCTTTCACAAATTGACTCTCACTTCATTTTATATGTATCGATCGATCGAAGAGTGTTATCTTTGAAAAACGAAGACAAAGATCTCTCATCTTGGGCAAACTAAACTTCCTCGTCTAAAATTTTTGTGTTTTGTTTTTCACCCTCAAGTTC
>NW_021535530.1:0-953 GCF_001605985.2 Dendrobium catenatum | reverse complement strand
TTAAGGAGCGTATTGGCTCTGGCCATAACCGCTATCTGCGGTGCCATTTGGAGGCAAAACCACTCGGTTCAGAGGGCCCCAGGTCATAACCGTTTACCTACAGTGCCATTTGGCGGCGAAACTGCCGGTTAGAGGACACGTACCACGTCCTTACTGGCAAGAGATTATTTTTGAATGGATCCTAGTGATATTTTCGACTAGGCATTTGGCTCTTTGTGAGCTGAAGTAAACCTTAATTTGTTCGTCCCGACAAACTATTGCGGAGAGTGGATGAATTTTGCTTTAAGTTTTTGATGGATTTATTTCAATTTTTTAAATATTTTTGGAATTTTGAATATTTTTGGGATTTTGGGTTTTGTGGGGTTTTTTGGATTTTTGGAACGACATTGGAAATTATTTGGAAAGGACCCCTCCGGTTGAGATAAACATCCAACACGGCCATCATCGGGGTATTAGGGGGTTATTTCCATTTAAAGCTTGAACCTTGTCGACTCTGTCTGGCTGTCGACAAAGGATCGGGTTTCGTAGGCTTTATGCATTTGAGAGTGAATTCTTTTGATTTTAGGCTTTGAAGGCCTAATATGAATGTATTAAAACAAATATTCTGGTCGCCACGATCATATATTTGTTTGTTGGTTCGAACCTTGTCGACTCCTATTGATCCGTATAGAAGGATCAGGTTCAAACTAGAATTCACTTATTGACCCACGTAGCATCCCTAAATGTTACGTGTGTACCAATAACACGCTCGTCGGGGCCCATGCGGGTGTTTGGGGGCATTTTATAATTGAACTATATCCACTCCTTTTATCTGTTTAGGAGGATCGGGTTCAAATTTAATAACCCGCACAGCATCCCTAGACGTCACGTGTGTACCAATAACACGTTCGTGGGGGCCCATGCGGGTTTGGGATTATATTTTCCCCTTTAGTGTACCTATGTGTATACAAACT
>NW_021535529.1:0-238 GCF_001605985.2 Dendrobium catenatum | reverse complement strand
GAAAGAAAGTTTGTAAAACGCAAATACTTTTACTTAAGAACCCCTTAAATACCGTTAAGCCTTCAATAATTCCAAAAGATTTGGTTAGCCCTATATTTTTTCCTCAAATAAACTGCAATAAGTTCAGAGTATTTCCATATTTTTTGCCTTCTTGCCTCCAAAAGAAACTCTGAACTAGAGTGAAAATCTCCTTTCCCAAAGGCCTCAAAAACTAATGGATCAGTCAAAATCACAGGAG
>NW_021535528.1:0-327 GCF_001605985.2 Dendrobium catenatum | reverse complement strand
TTTGAAGAAAAATATCTTATGTAAGCTCTCATATGTACATGAGATTTTTAGAAATTTGATTGGAGATTAATTATTTGCATTGAAATATTATGAGTCAGCATAATTAATTGATAATTGAATATAATTTATATTGGATATAACATATATTAAGGCACAAAATAATGTCATTTTATTCAATTAAAGTGTTTGGAAATCATACATCAGGGCCATTTTTTTAAATTTTCATGTATTGTTTTGTGAAGACAATTTGATTATGTACGTATATTAAGATTGAAGTAGAACTTTTTTTTTTATATTTAAGGTGAAAAATTCTTGTAATTTTATATT
>NW_021535527.1:0-1887 GCF_001605985.2 Dendrobium catenatum | reverse complement strand
CAAGCACATTCTGGGCTGCTAGAGAAGGGAGAATTGAAAAAAAAGGAAATTTTATTTATCTTCATATGTTGATAAAAATTAATGTTAACACATATAAAAGTACTTTGATCAAATGATGATGCAAATTTCTATCTCTTCCACACTAAATGAATATCTATCCTCTCATGACACATTGCACAAATAAATATACTCTCAAAAAAAATAGAGTTGATGAATGTAAACATCATCACTTTGCAGAAATCACTCATACGCTCCTATATGAAGCAAATCTTCGCTCTCATTTATGATTCATCACCCTCCTCACAACCGCACCTCATATATCGTATGCAATCCAAATCCACCCAAGATTATAATCGAGCATGTTCTTGCTAGTTGAATTACTTGTACATGGACTGGTTTGTTGTTACTTTTCTTTGCGCTTTGTCTGGTGGTAATCCTTGGCTAGAAATAATAAGTTCTTTGGACATTTATGTGCTAATCAACTCTTCATCAGATTGAGGTTGAGATAATTCTTTGTCATGTTTCTGATTTTAATACATAACATAATGTTTTGAAATGTCACGTTTATATATAGTGGTGCACATTGATGTTGGCTGACAAAAACTCGCCCTTTATTGCATATTGCATGTATAGTTTTTGCAAGCAATGCACAAAAAGGACTCTAAGAGGAATAACAGTGTTGCAAAACATCTTTCCTTTTTCAATGGATAGTCATTAGGTATGTTATGTTTAATTTCTTTAAAGCTTCGTTTGGGACGACTTTTTTACTGTTTTTAAAACAGCTTTTTTGTACAAAATTTTTAATTTTTTACCTAAAAAGTCGTTTTAAGAAGCAACAAAAAAATCCATCTTGAACGAAGCTTAAGTAAAAAAAAATTGATTTACTTAAAATGTTCACTTTATTGATTTGGGTAAGTTGATGCAATTGACCCCAAAGGAAGGGTGAGTTAGGCCAAGATAAGTGAGAACAGTGAGTGAGAATCCCATATTTCAGTTCAAAATTTTAAAATTTCATGTTGGGACAATTTTTATAAAACTGATGTAGAGAAAGCAAATTGTTAAAGCTATCTTAAAAAACAATTTTATGGTAATTTTTTTTAAAAGCGTTGGAAAATAGTGGCCTAATAAAAATTATGATTGCAATCTAAAAATATAAAATAATAATAAAACTATCACAAATGAAGCCTTAACTTTGTATAAGATTATGACTTTATTTAGAATAGCTTTTTAGCTGATTTCTAAAACATCTTTTTATTACAATTTTTTTTTTTTTTTTGAACTAAAAATATTTGTACTAGAGAGCTATTTTAAAAAAACAATAAAAAAGATGTCTCAAACAAAACCTATGTGTCGCCCACACTAGATCATTGACCCCCTACTTATAGTAAGTGCAAAGATTAAAGGGAGAAGAAGGGTTATAGTATTAAATTATAAGAAAAAACATAAGATTGATCTCAAAGTAGCTAGCTATGTAACATATGAGTCAAACTAGCAACTTTTCATTAACAAAAGAAAAAGTTGATGGTGAATATATTCGAGTTCTTTTGGTGAGAACTACGCATCAAATAAGTTTTTGGGTTGAGTTGACGAATTCTTCAGATGAATGATCCAATATAAGATAGCTAGATACAATCTAAATTGAGCCCCAAATAACTATCAACCAAGGCATCTAGAATGAGCTGCGTAGCTCTATTCAATTTCAATCGAGTCGAACTTTGCACACTATCTGGCTCGTTTTCTCCGATCTAAACAACTTGAGCAAAACCACAAACAGCTTGCATGCACTCTTGGACGAACGAACCCACCACTTCATCTAGCCGCGCGATCTGAAGACACAAAACTATACATTGCCATATCCCTAACCTCCCCCTTCAGCACCAAATACCT
>NW_021535526.1:0-238 GCF_001605985.2 Dendrobium catenatum | reverse complement strand
ATATCATTAAGATCTTATACTCAAAGAAATTGAAAAAAAAAATTGTCTAGGTCACCAACAAAGAAAAATGAGGGAGATGTAGTGCCCACAACAACAAATTTGCAAGCAAGAATAAAGAGATTGTATTAAATAAATCAGTCTACCTACGAGGGAGAATATGAGAACCTATAGCATATAAGATAATTCTCCTACAAATACGAACACGATCTCTTAATGCCTATTGAGAAAATACTTTCTC
>NW_021535525.1:0-205 GCF_001605985.2 Dendrobium catenatum | reverse complement strand
CGTAATCGAAACCCATTAGAGAACGACATTTTCACCACCCGAGACACTCATGATGTTCATTTCGACTACAAAACTGAAAATCTAAAAGTTTATGCTTAATTGATTTGCGCTTTTCAATAAAAGTTAGATTAAAGAAATCTCATGCAAGCCCTATAAAGTACACAAATCAAAGGATATTAAAACTTATGAATAAATATCTGTTGAT
>NW_021535524.1:0-363 GCF_001605985.2 Dendrobium catenatum | reverse complement strand
CACTAAGTTCTTTTGGGTAATTCTCCTAAGGTTTTTGATACTAGAATGACAAAGTCTCCTATGCCAAAGCCATGATTCATCAGAAACAGTTTTCAAACAAAAAGCAGTATGAGATTGAATTGAATTCAAATCTAGCATGTAAACATTGTTTACCCTTTTTCCATTTAAAACTTCTTTCCCATTTAGGCTTAAAATGCAGCTAGTAGGTAAAAATTTTACATTATATCCCTTGTCACATAGCTGACTTATACTTAACAGATTATGTTTTAAGATTTCAACCAATAACACATTTTCTATGAAAAAGTTTTTAAAATTTCCAATCATAACTGATCCAACCACTTTCTTTGTGGTATTATCTCCAAG
>NW_021535523.1:0-335 GCF_001605985.2 Dendrobium catenatum | reverse complement strand
TCTTCTAATGCTTCTCCATACCTTCGTAGTTGATTGATGATAGTCAAGACTCTTGTGAAATAGTCCTCCACATTTTCTGCTTCCTTCATTTGAAGTGTCTCAAATTCGGCTCGAAGAGTTTGAAGTCGAATCTTCTTTATGTTGTCTATGCCTTTGTATGCAACTTGAAGTATCTCCCATGCTTGCTTGGAGGTAGATGCACTGGCCACTTTCTCGAAGTTTGCTTCATCTAGTGCTTGATAAATGAAGAAGAGCGCCTTCGTATCCTTCTTTCTACTTTCTTTCAACAGTTCCCTTCGGGCTGTTGATAATACTGCTTCTTCTTGATGCTCGAC
>NW_021535522.1:0-327 GCF_001605985.2 Dendrobium catenatum | reverse complement strand
GGTTCCAAGGTGTCTTCTCTAGTCTTCGTCCTTCATCCTTGGGGGTTTAAGGGAGGTCTTCTTCAGTAATTAATCGAGGTTATGTGCCTCCTTTAGAAGGAAGCAAGAGGAGTTGGGTCCTCTACCTTGCCGAGGTTGGCAGGAAAGAGTTTTTGTAAGGTCTTCTCCGCCTTGCTGTGGGAGCAAAAGGAAAGTCACATTTGTAGTGCAATACCTGGAGGGCACCTCCGAGGAGTGGACGTAGGTCGAGTTGACCGAACCATTATAAATTTTATGTGTTCTTTTCTTACTACGTTCCATATTTATTTTTTCGCACGTTGATTTCTT
>NW_021535521.1:0-257 GCF_001605985.2 Dendrobium catenatum | reverse complement strand
ATTTTAAAGTAAGTATGATTAAAAATTTATGCATTAGGTCCATTCAAAGCAATTTTTTTATTTCGGCCCCGCATAGTAATTTGCCCGTGGACTTTGTATTTAGAGGACAAAATTTTACAAATAGTTATATTAATAGTTAATATTATTAAATTCAATAACAATATAAGAAAATTTAAAGAACCATAGTTGCTAGACTTGCTAACAACTCGCTACGAATTTCTTTTTTTTTTTTTCATTTTTCATAAATATATATTATT
>NW_021535520.1:0-201 GCF_001605985.2 Dendrobium catenatum | reverse complement strand
AAATAAACTAAAATTATTAATTAATTAAATTAATTAAAAAAAATACCATGAAGCAGGAAATCCACCAGAAAGCCATAGGAAATTAGCTGGAAATAAGACTGTCGGAAAGCCGCCTGAAAATCACAGGAAATTCTTCTGGGAAAACAAGACCGTCGGAAAGCCACCGGAAAGCCGTCGGAAAAATAGTCCACCGGCAAGCCG
>NW_021535519.1:0-485 GCF_001605985.2 Dendrobium catenatum | reverse complement strand
TTTCCTCAAACCTTTTTTTTGGCACCCCTCCCTCTACCATTACACCCCTTCCTCTTCTTCGCCATAATAACCAACCGCTAAGCTTACCTTATGTCATACTCGCTATCCGCATTATCAAAACACATGAACAACTTCTTAAACATGTTCTTTTACTAAATCATCCATATTGTTATTCCCGTATTAAGATGCTGTTTATTGCCTTGTATGCCATTTATCTATACAAGATTTACTTTGAATTACGTAACTAGTTTAAATAGGTAATACAACCAAGCTAAGTAAAAATCTAAGACAGAACGATAAGCAAAGATAAGAAAATGGGAGCAAGAAAAGCTATCATTAAAGTCATGGTTTGCCTGTGGATAGGCTTTGAATTTTTACCATAGATCACACATCTCATAAACTTCCTTAGGGCGTAGATGGCACTTAAATAATTCTCATAATATATTGAGCCTAGCCTATGTTTGATCTTTGAAACAACTTGATAC
>NW_021535518.1:0-278 GCF_001605985.2 Dendrobium catenatum | reverse complement strand
GGATATATTTGTTGTGCTTATTCCTAAATCCAATAATCCAGTGACTCTTTCTGGTTTCCATCCTATTAGCCATTATAATTCCATTTATAAAATTGTGGCTAAAGTTTATTGAAAAGATTGCTCTTGGTAATTCCTAAAATTATCTCTAAAGAATAGGTAATAAGAGATTTAAGCTCTTCCAAATGGACGCTAAGAGTTCCTTTTTAAATGGGGTAATGAAAGAGGATTTGGTTGTAGAGTAACCCCCAGGTTTTGAGAGTTCCCAATTCGCAAATCAT
>NW_021535517.1:0-230 GCF_001605985.2 Dendrobium catenatum | reverse complement strand
TATATATATATATATTTGTTCAAATAAGGAAGATTGCTATTTGACTAAGCTTCAAATAATGTTTGAGTGTAAAGGTTTGTTTGGGATATATTTTTTACTGTTTTTTAAGACAGTTTTTAGTACAAGAATTTCTAATTCAAGATTTTTTTTTTTTACTAAAAAGTTGCTTTAGAAAGAAATAAGAAAGTTGTCTCAAACGAAGCCTAAATCAAAATTTTTTTATTGCATAT
>NW_021535516.1:0-527 GCF_001605985.2 Dendrobium catenatum | reverse complement strand
TCCCTTTTCCAATATATCTCAAGTTTCACTTTTCAACCTTTATGAATTTCAATCTTTCAAACTCCATACACTTTCTAACACACTTTTCCAGTTTCAAAACAATACAATTTGTTTCAATACTTCATATGCTTCTCTATTCCATACTTACATATTTCACCTTTTCAATTCAAACCCAAATCAGTTAATTCACATTTCAAATTATGCATAATTTTCATCTTTCCAAAATCATACAATTCACTTTTCAAAACTTTTCACCTTTCAAGACATACACAAATCACCCTCCAAAATCATATATAATTTTCACTTTTGCACATTTCATCTTTCAACATAAACACAAACTATGCTTTCCAAAACCTCCCAAAAGAAGCACATATCACTTTTTAATTTATACACACATATCACTCTCCCAAAATATACAAAATATAGTGCAAATCACCTTCACATGAAAAGCTTCCTCAAAATTCATTGAAAGAACAATCATGAGTATACGTTTGTGTATATATTTCACCAATTAACCATAAATCATA
>NW_021535515.1:0-257 GCF_001605985.2 Dendrobium catenatum | reverse complement strand
TACACCCTACGATAGCCTCGTGGCCCTTCGAGAGTTGTGGAACGGATATCATTGGGCCGATTGACCCTCTCTCCGCGAGAGGTCATCATTTCATATTAGCAGCGACTGATTATTTTTCAAAGTGGGCGGAAGCAATTCCCCTACGAAACGTAACTTCACACCATGTCTTAAAATTCTTTCGTGACCACATTGTGTATCGATTCGGAGTACCTCGCAGAATCATATCCGATAATGGGTCCGCATTCAAGTCTACAAAA
>NW_021535514.1:0-206 GCF_001605985.2 Dendrobium catenatum | reverse complement strand
GAGAGAGAGAGAGAGAGAGAGAGAGAGAGAGATAGCGGGAGAGAGATTGAGAGAGAGATGGAGGAAGAGAGAGGGAGGGAGATTGAGAGGGAAGGAGAGCAAGAGGGAGAGAGAGAGATACATTAGAGATGGGATGAGAGAGAGAGAGAGGGAGAGAGAGGGAGATGGATTGGGAGAGGGAGAAGGAGAGAGAGAGAGAGAGAGAG
>NW_021535513.1:0-272 GCF_001605985.2 Dendrobium catenatum | reverse complement strand
TTTATTATTTTCCCGTTGTACCATTTTATTAAGGGATGTAAGCCCTAGGGGCATTATCGTCCTTTTATTTTTATGAGTCTTTGTATGAGGCTATTTATAGTCCTAGTGTTATTCTTTTGAGGTTAATGAATGATTGATTAAAGTAATTCTTCCCTTGCATGAGTTCTTGTGAGAGCTTAAGAAATCGGAGAGAGATCCCTAAGAGATGGAGGATTGCGCATCACCCACTAACCTATAAGAGTCAGGTTCGTGGTTCTATTTCATCTCTTCTT
>NW_021535512.1:0-549 GCF_001605985.2 Dendrobium catenatum | reverse complement strand
AGAGAGGTTCTTGTGAGGGGGAGTTTTTAAGGGGTTTAACAAAGGTTTCTCCAAGCAAGGATTAGTGTCGTCTTTGCTGGTCATCATCCCTGGTTCCTTGGAGGTTTGAGAGATATCTACTTCAACCCCTGATCAAGGTTCTCTACCTTCTTTTGGAGGAAGCAAAAGGAGTTGGGTTCTCTGCCTTCTTCTAGAATAAGTAAAAGGAGTTTGGTTCTCTGTCTGCTTCTAGAGGAAGTAAAAGGAGTTGGGTTCTCTACCTGCTTCTGCAGGAAGTAATAGGAGTTGGGTTCTCAACCTCACCAGGGTCGGTGGAAAGTAGTTTTTGTACAAGCTTCTCTGCCTTGCTATGTGGGAAAAAGGAGAGACACTGAGTTTAGTGCAATAACTAGAGAAGAGGCTCCAGGGAGTGGACGTAGGTCAAGTATATCGAACCACTATAAAATCCGGGGTGTTCTTTCTTTTTATTCTTTTGCATTTAATTTCTATACTTTATTTCTCTTGTGGTGAATCTTGGTTTGATTTAAGATTGTGTTTTTGTTTAAAGAA
>NW_021535511.1:0-386 GCF_001605985.2 Dendrobium catenatum | reverse complement strand
AATAATATTGACTGTGTTGCTTCATTTTTCTTAAAAACTGCTATTGATGATTCATGGTTGTCGTACAGGAGATTATGTCATGCTAGTATGAAAACCCTTAGGAAAGTGTCCCAAAAAGACTAAGTTAGAGGTGTCCCAAAGCTTAAGTTTTCAAAAGACCACCTTTGTGATGCTTGCCAATTAGGAAAGCAAATCCACTCCACTTTTCACTCAATTAAGGAGATTGGCACCTCTAGACCTTGCGATTCCTTCACATGAATTTGTTTGGACCCGTTAGCACTGCTAGCTTGGGAGGGAAAGTCCATGGTTTTGTGATTGTCATTGACTACTCGAGGTTTACTTGGATTAAATTTCTGTCACACAAAAATGAGTCATTTAATGAGTTT
>NW_021535510.1:0-267 GCF_001605985.2 Dendrobium catenatum | reverse complement strand
GTCTGGTGATGAAGGTCGGAGTGACCATAGTAGGCGACAACGGTCGGCAGGACCGTAGTCGGTAGGAGACGAGGGTCTAAATGACCATTGTCTGTTGATGGAGGTCAGAAGGACCATAGTCGGCAGGATACCGGGGTCAGAAAGACCGTTGCAGTATGGCTGTACTCTGGTAGAACTCTAGGTGTCAGGTAGTGGCCTAGCAGAAGTCCGGGCCTCAGGTGAAGGTGAGGGCCTCTAGTGAATGTGAGGGCCTCTGACGAATGTGAG
>NW_021535509.1:0-535 GCF_001605985.2 Dendrobium catenatum | reverse complement strand
GGTATTCAAAAATAAAATGAATGACTCAGGTGTAGTTATTAGAAATAAGACTAGATTAGTTACTAAGGGGAATAATCAGATTGAAGGGATTGATTTTGAAGAGACTTTTGCCCCTGTAGTCAGACTTGAAGCAATTAGGGTTTTGCTAGCCTTTGCTTGTTTTAAAGGATTAAAATTATATAAATGGATGTGAAAAGTGCATTCTTGAATGGGATAATTGAAGAAGATATTTTTGTAGAACAACCATCAGGTTTTGAAAATTCAAAATACCCAAATCATGTTTTCAAATTAAAAAAGGCATTATATGGATTAAAATAGGCTCCTAAGGCTTTGTATGAGAGGTTGAGCATCTTCCTACTTGAAAAATCTTTTGAAAAAGAAAGTGTAGATACAACTCTCTTTTTGAAGAAATTTGAAAAGGATATACTTATTGTTCAAATTTATGTGGATGATATCTTTTTTGGTTCTTCAAATAAAAATCTTTGTGATAATTTTTCTAAATAATGAGTAGTGAATTTGAAATGAGTCTAATGGG
>NW_021535508.1:0-440 GCF_001605985.2 Dendrobium catenatum | reverse complement strand
CGGGTTTTAAGAAATCGACTAGTTTCAAAAATTAGGTCAGCTTCGGGTTGAATCGATAACCTGAAATTGACCCGTTTTGACCCGGTAACTCGAGATTGACCCAATTTAAACCCAAAAAATTGGAGATTAACCCATTTTTTAACAAAAAAAACTAGCAATTTTTTATAGGCTTTGGGTTATTTGGGTCGTGTCGGGTTGACATGGACCCGAAGCGGGTCATATTTGGGTCTGAAAAACTGACATGTTTATAAAAACGGGTCAAGTTCAAGTTGACTCAAATAGTGCTGGGTTAGTTCTAGGTTCGACCCAAACCTAACCTGTGACCTAAAATTGACACCCCTATATATACTTGTTTCGCATAATAAGAATAAAGTAACTCATTCACCTGAGCATCATCGTTAGTGCTGCAAGCGAACAAAGCGGGACGAACCACTCTTTGC
>NW_021535507.1:0-2418 GCF_001605985.2 Dendrobium catenatum | reverse complement strand
AGCATGCAGAAAACATAGCCACAAAAAAATGATAAGCTTCCTTTCATTCTTACAACCTAAAACCATAAACAATGGATATCCCCTTCGTAAATAACACCCAAATATTTTGTATAACAGAAACCAAGAAAAAAACTAGCCAACATTCGCACCATGATTCCCAAATCCTAAAGAAAGGTTATACGGAGAAATGAGAATGGTAGATGTGGGAGTGGAGAACGGTACCCTGGCCGGAGCGCTTAAGCCGACAACAGAAAGAAAGTGAGAAGATTTGGGATCAGGGAGAGTGGAAAAAACTAACCAAAGCCGGAAAAGCTGTCGCCGGCGGAGGACGATTTGGCGGGTCTACGGAGCAAAGCTGTGCTTAATTAAGTCGGGAGATCAAGTGCAACCGTTCCGGTGCCTTGCCTCTCGAAAATTTATAATTAGGGATTTTTGGCAGTGGCCAGACTCGTGTTGCCTGAGCTTGTAATTGGCCGGTCTAAAGCCTATGGCAATTACGAGCCCTTTAGCCAAAGATTGGCATTTGAATTCTAAAACACTCATGATGTATATTAAAATTCAACTATGAACATCAAAATTAAAATTTTAAATGAATCTCGGCTGATTCTAAATCAACTAAAAATAAATTTAAATGACCCATATCATTCAGGCTTCCTTTCGTTATTTTGTATATGTCCTAAAAAATAATTTTAAAATTGTTGTGTAAGAGAATGGAGTTTTCAATCAGAGAAGTTAATATCAAAAATCTTTTGAAAATAGTGCAAAAATACATTTCTCTAAAAAATAATTCTGCAAAAGTGACACATACAAACAATTGCCGAACAAATTTTTTGTAGTTTTCAAACAGAAAGGTGAAATTAAGCCGTCTCAAACGAGGCCTCAGTTTTGTTTGGATTTAAATTTTTAAGAGGGTAAAAACTTAATTTGATTTGGCATAAATAAATTTATTGATTATATTTTCCTCTTTAGTAATCACACATGAATTTTGTATCATGTCAAGATAAAAATTATATTTGTAATTGGATTATTCAAGATACATCATGTTAATTTGATGAGCTTCTATTTGGAGATTTTGAACTCCTTAGATGAGAGCAATAATCCACACACTGAAATAAAAAAATAAAATAAAGTTGATAGAGCATATTAATTTTTTTTTTTTCGGGTAAAAACTCATAAAGATAAATTATTGAAATAACTTTCATTAATATTAAATAAGAATCATAAAGTGACGCCCTTTCTTGATTTCAAAGATGGCTCTAACGCAAAACAAATGAACATGAGCTATTGCTTGGGTCTCTGATGGGAGATGTGTAATAATATTGAATATAGGAATAGCATGGAGTCAAATGCAACATGATATTGTGGCAATGTAACCATTAAAGATGGAGAAATTATTTTGTATGGACATCAGGCCATTCGGAGGCGAATTAGAACGTGCCGCATTACCCGGTACACAACCGCGATACACATTAAAAAGTGATGTGGAGCATTCTGATTTGCCTCCGAACAGCATCTGTATTCGCACAAAATAATTTTACCTAAAGATGATGGGGATTATCATTATGAAGATGAAGGTGGTCAACAAGGCTGTGTAAGAATAAGGTTGTGAATTGTATAGAGAATGATAATTTAAAAGAAAAGAATTATTCATCTTTATTTTATATTGGATTCATTGTACAATAGTTATAAGCATAAAATAGTGAAATAAAAAGGAAAGTGAATAAATATTTGTAATGAATGTTAATTTAATATACTGACTAATAGAAATGAGACAAAAAGTAAAGTGAATTAACGCCGATAATAAATGTCAATTTAAATACATAGAATAAAAGAAACAAGATAAAAAAAAGTGAATTAACACTCACAATGACTATCAATTTAATGCATTCTATAAAAAAAATATTGGAAAAAATAAGAAAAAAATCACTTATTTGATTTTTCCAATATATATGACTTGATGTAACTAGGATTAGGAGGTAGTTTTTGATGAATGTAGAGGCCATTGAGGTTAGCTGGAATGATCCTTTGGCGAGAGGTGAATTTGACACAGCCTAAAGGTGGTGGATGAGACAGTGCAGAAAGATTGTATAAGTTAATGAGGATGATTGAGAATGTCCTTCAACTTGAGGTGGAGGTGGCGGAATTTAAAGTCAACAAGAGAAACAACAAAGTCATGGATGTGCTTGACGAAAGTTTGTAGGATCGTCCTTAATATAAAGATGTCATGATTTTGTGGCGACAAATGAATTCAATACAAGAAGCTTATATTATAACAATGGTTGTGAAAATCGGATCGGACATTGAATTGAAAGGAGATGTTCAATGTCAATGGTTCAGATGAGGTTAAAACGAATGTCATAATAAATATTAAAATTATTTAAATATTACTTAAATGAAAATAATGGTATAATAATAATG
>NW_021535506.1:0-260 GCF_001605985.2 Dendrobium catenatum | reverse complement strand
CATATATTCCGTTTTAGATCTACTCAAGCGAAAACCATATGGTAGTTTTTAACTCCATAGAAAAAGAAAAATCATTTTTTATTATTTTTAAAGTAATTTTCTATTATAAAAATTTTTAACTCAAAAACATTTATACTGAAAGTTTTATTTTAAAAAGCAACAAAAAAGTTATTTCAAACGAAACCTAAATTCCTCTTATTTGTTCATATGCTATTAAGAAAGCATTCTTCTCCCAACGTTCATCAATCGGAAAATGAAAA
>NW_021535505.1:0-383 GCF_001605985.2 Dendrobium catenatum | reverse complement strand
CATAGTGACATCAGTGCAAAATTGTCAACTAAGAGAGACTAATTCAAAAGCCATCATTAAGCAGTTGCTGTTTAGTTGCAACAGCATGAAATCAAACCAAATAATTAAAAATTAAGGGATGTAAGATAACGAGGGATGACGTCTGTGATTGTAGAGGACAGATTAGCTTAACTAAGTAGTTAGCGTGTCGGTTGGTTATCTTAATTAGTGCTTAATGAACTCTTGAGGAAACACAAGAGATCTCTCTTGGTAGAAATTATTCTATATGGAGTTCGTACATAGAGAATCATCCGGACTGTAAGCAGGGGCGGATCCAGCTTCTTTTTTCAGGGTGGGCAAAAAAAATTTTTTTTGTCGGGGATGGGCAAAAATGCTTAGGATTG
>NW_021535504.1:0-362 GCF_001605985.2 Dendrobium catenatum | reverse complement strand
TACATGAGCATGATGCATAACAACACTAATACATATATATGTGAAACACGTGATACATCATACATGAGATTGATACATAATGCATGCAAAACATGATACACATGCAAAGAGATAGACGTTGATAAGCATGAATATGATTCAATATAAAAATGACACTCATGATTTTATCCTACATTGATAACTAATAGAATCAAGATATAATTGTATTGCTTAATGATTCATATGAGAGTCTTCCTAATTGTATTGCTTATTGATCATTTTGCATGATAATGACTGCTTCTACTTTATATTGTCCATGATTATGATTCAATATGATTGATTTTGCTCATGTTGTTTACATGAGTTAGTAAATATTATCTTAC
>NW_021535503.1:0-247 GCF_001605985.2 Dendrobium catenatum | reverse complement strand
GCTCCGTCCCTCTCTTCCTCATCACGTCCACAGCAACTGCTCTTCTCTACTTCTGCACCCTACTTCTCAATCTTCTCGGTTTGCCTGTCAATAGCCGCAAGTTCCAACTCTTCCTAAGCTCATGACCTCAAGCCAACCCCTTCCAAGTCGTCTGCCTTGAAGACTGCTGTTCTTCTCCCACTCCAACAGCAACAACAGCATCCCTCATCCCTCTAACAGAAAACAACAGCTATTTGTTGTTTTGCTT
>NW_021535502.1:0-1222 GCF_001605985.2 Dendrobium catenatum | reverse complement strand
AATCCTTTCACTATTTGATTCTGGGGCGTCACACTATTGGTGGAGTAGAAACGTTGCTCGAGTGTCTTCCAAATAGAGGCAGTGGTGTCTAAGTTCAAAACATAAGGGAGTATGGAGGCTGAGATGGTTGAGAACAGGGCGACGAACAGATTTTGGTCTACCATTGACCAAGAAGAGAACTGTTGATTTAGGACGAGCTATCCAGTGGCAGTTAACAGATGTTTGGGAGGAGAGGGTTGGGTGCCATCGAGGTATCTTGAAATACTGTTGGCAGCAAACAGTTTTTGAATGGCTGAACGCCAAGTCGGATAATTATCCGGCAGAAGCTAAATGTTGATCACATTCTTAATATTAGAGAGCAAGAATTTAAGGGTTGGTGGAATGACAACCTCAGCATTAGACTGGTTCTCGTGAATGACAGCCGGGGGAGTAGAAGGAGTAGAGGCCGTCGTCGAGTCACCCATACAAGAGCAGAATTGGAGAAAGAAGGTTGCCGCTAGGCGAGCAGCTCTGATACCATGAGAAGCCGAGAGCTATGATCCGACTGGATCTTCATCAGAGAGTTTCATTAAGGAAGAAGATCACAATGAGCAAATGAACTCCCAATGGTAACTTTTTACTGTAGCAATACAAATAATTATATAGACATGCTGAGGATAAGAGAAAGTAAGAAAAAGACTAGTTTGCCCTTTGATAGTTACATACGGCTGGCTGTTGCCAATGGTCGTTCGGTGGTATCAGCTGCAGGAGCAGAGGTTCGTTGCTGCTCAGAATGACTGGATGCAATAGTAGTTCGTTCTTCCTTTACACTTGTTACACAAAAATATCACTAAGATTTCATTTAAGATGACTATTTTCTAAAGTAGCTTCCTAATACAAAAAATTCTACATCAAAAAATATTTGCACAAGAAACAACTTTAGAAAGTAATATGAAAGTTATCTCAAACTAAGACTAAGGCATTGTTTGGGACGTCTTTTTTATTGCTTTATAAAGCTATCTTTTAGTACGAAATTCTCTTAAAAACAGAAAAATAACAGTGGTATAAAACAAAGCCTAAAATAGATCCTCAAAACACGGCACCAAAAAAGTACAACTTCCCTTAAGATTATAGACATATATTCCCTGAAGATTATAGATCTATATTTTTAAATTAAAAATATGTGTGACTTATATTTTTATAATTATTTGTTTTTTATTTTTTAAAATAAACATAATAACAA
>NW_021535501.1:0-271 GCF_001605985.2 Dendrobium catenatum | reverse complement strand
AAATTGATGACTCTCCTGTTTCAAATCAAACTCCTAATGAACCAAATATCGAGGTTAGTCAAACCAACCTCACTGAATCGATTATTCAAGAAGAAGTCGAATGTGAAGCTTTATCAGAAAGTGATTTCCCTCAAATCAATTTCCAAGGAAATCCTATCTTGATAGAACTTTCAGATTCTGACTCGCTTTCAGGAAATGATGATCCAACACCTATGGTGTGTGTAGACACTGCCCTAGTTTGCCCGCCCGAAGACGTCGAGCAGGTGCAACT
>NW_021535500.1:0-504 GCF_001605985.2 Dendrobium catenatum | reverse complement strand
AATGGAATAATCATTTATATGAATTATTCAATTTTTGTATTTTATCATACTATACAACGGAAAGTTTGTAAGGTATTATTAGATTAATTTTCTTCTATTCATATAGGGCAATTTCCAGGACAATTAGAAATTATCTCTATCAATCATCTAGTATGATTTACATTACAATATACATTTAGTTCAAATTTTAAGGGTTCATACTATACGGTTTATATCGTACTATATGATTATTTTAAATAATCAAGGTTTCATCCACTATGATATCTAGGATGAGCAAATTTCATTTCTTTCAATTCTACGTTATGATCTATATCATACAATATTATTGGCCACATTTATTAAACATTGATTTGGTTGACTAATTATAGGGGATTAATATTAGTTCTCAAATATCATACATTATGATTTGGTTGACTAATCATAAGGATCCTATGCTTTAACAACTTCAAATTATTCTTTTAACAGTAGATATTAAATAGATATTATAAGTGTACATTTTATTTT
>NW_021535499.1:0-510 GCF_001605985.2 Dendrobium catenatum | reverse complement strand
CCTAGGAATCTAGACATGCTTGAATAAGTTTGAAATCTAGGTTGATTTGAAATCAGGATTGATCAGGAGTTTGAATTGATTTAAATCCAATTTTATCCTAGAATCTAGAAGGATTCTAGGGGTTCTGGGATCTAGAGTAGATCCTAAGGTCTAAAATATAGAAGAAGTTTAAATCTAGATCCTAAGGCCTGGAGTTTGAAAGAATTCTAGAACATATAAGAGATCTTAAAGTCTAGATTCTAGAAGGATCCTAGGATCTAGAATAAGTCCTAAGGTATGTATTCTAGGAGAATCTAAGGTTCTAGATTGATCTAAAAGAATCTTAGGGTTAAGATAGGTCCTAGGGTCTGGAGTCTAGATTGATGTAGGGTCAGGATTGGTCTGGAGTCTGTGTGGGTCCCTAGTGACCTCATACAAAAATGAGGTCAACAAATGGACCCCCAAAATGTGAAATAAAATTAAATTATATTGCACATATTGGCGTTGACCGACTTGAAAAGTCAAATCTGG
>NW_021535498.1:0-240 GCF_001605985.2 Dendrobium catenatum | reverse complement strand
TTCTGTTCTGATATGATCTGATTCTGATTTCCGTACGATTCTGTCTGTTCTGATATGACTTCTGATTGGATATGATTTACTCTGATATATGGTTTCTGATATCCGTATGTTTTGTCAGTTCTGATATGATGTATTTCTGTTCTGTTCTGATTTGATTTGATCTATACCATTCTGATTCTGTTCTGATTTGATGTACGATTCTGTTCCGATTTCTGTATGGATTTCTGTCTGATGTGTTTG
>NW_021535497.1:0-250 GCF_001605985.2 Dendrobium catenatum | reverse complement strand
CAAGAGAAAGAGAGCAAGAGATAGAGAGAGAGAGTAAAACAGAGAGCAAGAGAGAGCGATGGAGAGAGACATAAAGAGAGAGAGCAAGAGAGACAGAGAGAAAGAGAGAATGAGAGAGAGAGAGAGCAAGAGAGAGAGAAATAGAAAGAGAGTGTAAGAGAGAGAGAGATAGAGAGCAACAGAGAGAGAGCAGCAGCAAGAGAGAGAGAGAGTGCAAGAGAATGTAAAACAGAGCAAGAGAGAGCAAGGG
>NW_021535496.1:0-1351 GCF_001605985.2 Dendrobium catenatum | reverse complement strand
AAACTATTTCTAAACTCTGCTCTAAATTTCTGTTTCAAGGCAATATTAATGGGAAAAAGGTGCACATGATTTCTTGGGATAAAACAGTCATTCCTAAGGAGAAGGGCGGCTTAGGGATTGCTTCTATAGAATCCCTTTACTACAGCGCCAACTGTTCTTTTATCTGGCGTCTCCTAACCCAAGACTCCTTAATTTCTACTTGGTTTAAATATTATTACTGCTCTCCTTGGAAACCTCCTTCGGTTAAAGCTTCTAAATTCTGGAAGAATATTTGTAAAACTGCGCATAGCATGTTAAATCATTTAACCTTTCAAATATCTTCTAACTCTAGTTTATCCTTTTTTTGGGACCCTTGGTTAGATGGCAAAGCTTTAAGTAACTTAATTCCTGCTGATAAACATTTAACCAGTCTGTTGGTTAAAGATTGTATTAGGAATAATGTGTGGATTCTCCCGGAATCTTTGCCTGAAGTGGTTGCTCACGAGATTAATAATATTATTATCATTAAAGAGCAACCGGCTGTTGCTTGGGATGGCTCTTCTAGTCCTAAGTTCAAAGATTTCTATGAATCTTTTTATTCTCATCTGAATGAGGTTTCATGGAATAAATCGATTTGGCACAAACATTATTCACTCAGATATTCTACTTATACCTGGATGGCTGTTTTGCAGAAATTAAAAACTGCAGATTTGCTGTTAAGGAGAGATATCCAGATCAATCATGTTTGCTTCCTTTGTCACAAGGCGCCCGAAGATCATAATCACATTTTCTTTTTCTGTGATGTTTCCTTTTATATTATTACTAATCTCCTACCCGAGTTGAATGCATTTTTATTTAGACCAAATTTGTTGCAGATTTTGGACTACTTGGAGAACTCTAATTTACTATCCAATGGCGAAAAATCGTTCTTCTTTCTGACTGTCAGCTGCACTGTGTATCAAATATGGAGAGAAAGGAACTTCAGAAGATTTGCTAGCAAGTGGAATAGCCCGGATTCGGTTATCAACAATATTAAAAATGCCACACACGTCAAAGCCTGTTCCTGGAAAGATTACAACCTGATTAAAAATAAATTCCAGAGATAATCGACTATGAGACGATTTCCTTTTCTGTTTTCTAATGTTTCTTAAATTTTCTTATCATTCACCTGTAGTCTTTGTCGGCTGGGTTTTGTTCCAGCTTTGAGTATTAGGTTTTTCTTCATGTTTTTCTTTAAGTTCGGTTATGTTTTCCTTTCCTTTAACTTTTGTTGTATCTGTTTTTTGTCTTAATAAAATGGGCTTTGCCCCTATTTACCCCAAAAAAAAAAAAAAAATTCAGAGAAATTGGAATGCGCTGAATCATCGGTGAT
>NW_021535495.1:0-204 GCF_001605985.2 Dendrobium catenatum | reverse complement strand
CTAATGTCAGCATCTTTTCACCCTGGGGGGCAGAATGCTGCCGGAGAAGGGACTTTGGGACATTCTTTAGAAGAAAGAATCCGGAAGATGGAAGAATCGCAAAACGAGATCCTCCAACTCCTACGAGATGATCGACAGCCGACGTTGGAGGAGATCCTTCCCCCTCGGGATCCACCAAGGGTTGAAGATATTCAATTCGAGCGT
>NW_021535494.1:0-311 GCF_001605985.2 Dendrobium catenatum | reverse complement strand
AGACCAACCCATGCATTACTTTTATTGCTTTGATATAAAATATTTTCAAATAATGTAATGGATATAACCATAGCCTTTCATAGATTCTGTTAGAAATTAATTTGATAAATACTCCCAACGGCCAATTGAACGATCGTTTAGAAGTGTTGCCAGGCTGGTTCCGTCAAAAATACCCTATTCCTGCCGTTGCAAAAAGAAACAAAGGTTGATAAATAAATGACCTATTCAGGTCTCCCAGCCGTGTCTTTCATAAATATAGAATTAATTACTACTTAATTTATAGTCTTAATGGAATAGTTTCAGCCAAACTG
>NW_021535493.1:0-200 GCF_001605985.2 Dendrobium catenatum | reverse complement strand
AGAGAGGTAAAATATTTTAAAAACATTAATGATGGTTATGTTTTTGAAATGACTAATGAAGGTGGTAGGATAATATTAATTTTTTTTCTAGCTTTAGCTTATGATTTAATAATTGCTAACATCTTATTTAAAAAAAGGGAAAAGCATCTCATTACTTATAAGAATGGATATAGTAAAACTCATATTAATTATTTTATTAA
>NW_021535492.1:0-337 GCF_001605985.2 Dendrobium catenatum | reverse complement strand
TAAAATATTATTATTGTGGGTTAGAATATACGCGGCGATAGAGTTAAAATTTTTTTGTCTCTGCGTTGTACAAATATCCAGCACACAAATAGAGGAAAAAATGCAACACCAAAGTTTTTATGTGGAAACCCAGGAAAAGAGAAAAATCACTGGGCCACGCCCAGTTGAAAGGATTCCACGAGTGTTTGCTTATATTACAAGTGGCTGATGTCCCTAAAATTGAGGACGATCATATTACAATAATCAACTCTCGGGTTGAAATTTAGTTACAAACAGAGATCGGAAATCCGACGACGTTTGGCTGTCAGGCAAAACTTCGGAGTCAATCGACGGTCGG
>NW_021535491.1:0-479 GCF_001605985.2 Dendrobium catenatum | reverse complement strand
TCCTATTAAAAGAATTTTAGGGGTTAGAGGAATTAATAAGTTTTAAAGAGTTATCCGGATAAGCAAACTAAGGGGTCAAAATTTGGCTTTCAAAATTAGGATTAATCTTAAGGGTTTCAGATTTTTAATAAATATTAGACCTAACTATGAGTTATTAGGCAAGTGGCACAGTCAAGTTGGAGTTTTCTATGAAAAGTTATGATTTTTAGAAGTTTTGCTCCGTTCTTACCTAAGGTGCTGATTCCTTGGTTTTATCTAAGTTATGAAGGTCTGATGTTTCTAGGAAGTAATGAATTCTAATTGAAGTCACTATCCACTAAGTTGATTAATCAAAATTTTTTTTTTTAGTTAAGAGTGAATTTTAGGAATTTTACACACCCGTAGGGATTATCAAATTACTACGACTAAGGGGTCTGCTTAAGGATTTGAACCCAAATGAGCACTAAACTCCTTGGGATCAATTCCAAAGGTCATAAATG
>NW_021535490.1:0-489 GCF_001605985.2 Dendrobium catenatum | reverse complement strand
CAAGTCATTGAACTTGAATCAACTAGAGGAAGGTAGAGGTGTCAAAATAGGTTAATAGGTCGGGTTCCAGTTCAGTCCAAAATCAAAATAAACTTGATCTGAATATAGTCAACCCAAGTCTGACATGTTTAATAAATGGGTAAAAAACTAGACTCAAACTAGACCCAAAAAACTATTTTGATTAAAAAAATTTATAACATGTTGACTATAGAATTTATGTTAGTTGAATAAAAATAAGAAGAGCATACCATCTAGCAAAAAAATTTACGGAAAAAATTAAATGACACACTTTGGAGTCAAAGTTGAAACCTAGCTGCCAATTAAACGAATCTAATTTATAGACTCGAACCCGACTCATTTATTAAATTGGTTATGTTTTATTTTTCATGTTGGGTCCAGGTTAGCTTGCATTTACTGACATCCTGGGAGCACAAATATAAATATATAATAGTATATATAATTAAATTTTTATATATTTATATACTCTAA
>NW_021535489.1:0-295 GCF_001605985.2 Dendrobium catenatum | reverse complement strand
AGTCGGGCATTCATTGAGTGCTTTATTCCTTTGAGAGCTACAGCTACCAAACCCCAACATGTAAATGGCCATTTGCTCTTTCACTTTTCTCCCATCACAGACTTGTTATATTTCTTATGTCCTATAATATTATCAAAACATTTAATTGTTATATCTTAAAGACACCCAACATAGAAGTGAAGAGTTATTTAGGCTCCGTTTGGGACAACTTTCTTACTGCTTTAAGAAGCAGAAGCCATAATCAGCTGGCTGGTGAGAGTGCAATTGGCTTTTTTGGTCTAGGTGATTTCTCTCA
>NW_021535488.1:0-340 GCF_001605985.2 Dendrobium catenatum | reverse complement strand
CCAATATATTTCTCACCCACATCAAGTAAAGCTTGTTCCTCAATAGCATCCATATTCTCAATATTATATTAACCATCTTTGTCTTCCTTATCTGAAGAACCTTCACTCCTTATGGAAATATCTAAAGGGCCAATCTTTATGTCATTCCCTGAAGTTTTTGGTTCCTTCAAATTTATGTTTTGAGTTCCTTATAAATAATATGACCTCCAAGAACATGTGGTTCTCCATTAATTGGACCAACCATAATTTTATGGGTCACATGATTCTTTGTAAGTTGAGGATGGACAACAAAACAATCATTTATGGAATGCCCATAACCTTTACAGTGTAAAGAAAAATC
>NW_021535487.1:0-331 GCF_001605985.2 Dendrobium catenatum | reverse complement strand
AGACCCGCGCCGTGATCTTAGATCCGGGCGGATGATTTTAAATTCGAAGCCCCACGCAATTGATCTTAAATCTGGGCGGGATGAAACAAAATTCGAAGACACCACACAGTCGATCTTAAATCCTGGTGGGATGATTTAAAATTGAAGACCCTACGCCGTCGACCTTAGGTCTGGGTAGGAAGAAACTTCGGCAGATGCCGTCCCGATTTCTCCCTCGGTGGGGAGGAGACGCTGGGAGGCTGCCGAAATTTTCTTAAAAATTCGGGACTTAGAAAAATCTTTTGGACTTATAATAAATTTGGAACAAAATAAAGAACCTCCTATACAATTA
>NW_021535486.1:0-303 GCF_001605985.2 Dendrobium catenatum | reverse complement strand
CGAAGGAGTGGACAGTGGCAATGTTTCAAGATCCACAAAATCACCTGTATTTCCATCATACAAAGAAAGATCAGAAACATTAAATATAGGAGAAGTTCCAACTGTGTTAGGTAAATCTAAAAGATATGCATTTGTGCCCAATTTCCGGAGAATGCGAAAAGGTCCAAATTTTTTTCTACTCAGCTTTCCAAAAGTACCAACGGGAAAGCGCTGACGACGGAAGTAAGCCATTACCATATCCCCTTCTTTAAAAACAACCTCTCTCTGATGCTTATCTGCAGCAGCTTTGTATTTGTCATTTGA
>NW_021535485.1:0-440 GCF_001605985.2 Dendrobium catenatum | reverse complement strand
TAGAAGAATTTTAAGCGTACCCTTATGAAAAAAATCTATCCGATTCGAATCCAGGCTAAAACAAAACATGACATGCAAGGGTCCTAAAAATTTCTACTGCACAAACAATGTAAACAAACAAATTAAATAATCTAAAATTATAATATCTAATGTCCAATGTTCATATTACACCTAGAATTCGCAGAAAAGTAAAGTGGTCGGGCACCACTAACAACAAACCCGGATTCTAATCCTAAGAATGACGTAAGTGATTTTTTTTTTAAACTGGGATATATTGTTCCTTGAATCTTTATTTCTTCATCTTCTTTCTTCAATCTTCTCGTTCTGCCTTTTCTTCTTCTACGAGGTTCTCAGGTCCGCTAGGTTCTGGATATCCAAATGAAAAGAAACTCATCCCTAAGAAGGGTATTTTCTTTTCTATTTCGATATTGAATCATCCT
>NW_021535484.1:0-205 GCF_001605985.2 Dendrobium catenatum | reverse complement strand
CCATCGTCTTCAAATTCTTTGAAAAAATTGAGCTCAAATAATATAATATCGGATTTAAAAATTCTTTGTAAATGAACTTCTGACAAAATAATGCTTGGCGTGGCCTTCTTTGGCTTAAAATCTTAAAATAAAATTTTACTTCTGTTAATACTGTACATAAATTATATATAAATTGTGAAGGCTTGCATGACATCCTTGACATGAC
>NW_021535483.1:0-432 GCF_001605985.2 Dendrobium catenatum | reverse complement strand
CATAAAAATGCAATGGATGTTTATCAAGAAAAGGTATTTGGAATTCTATGTCAAAATTTTAAATATAGGGATCATAAAACTTGTTTAACAGGAATATTTGAAAATCATTGTATAGTATCACAAAACATGTTTGGTAAAATATTCTCTTCAATGTTACCTGAATAACAAGAGAGAAATATGATGAAGCACAACCCCGCGGGCATCTCTCTCTCTACTTTATAATAACTTTTTGGGGTTTTCTATTAATTACATACAAGTATACAACTATTTGAGGTGTGGGAACCCACTCTTAACAGCCTATCGTGGAGGGGACTTTATGTTGGTGCAAAATCAAAAGCTCTCAAATGGCAATCGATGAGAAGTAAGCTAAAACAGGAGGGGGGAGGGCCACACCAAAACACCTTTAAGATCTTTTTACTTTGGTTGGGATAT
>NW_021535482.1:0-542 GCF_001605985.2 Dendrobium catenatum | reverse complement strand
TGCATATTGTGGCTCTACTTTTTCGCCTAATGATCACCCATTTGATCAATTGTCAAATCAGTACTTAAATACTATTTAAGTACAGCTAATTTTGAGATTCATCGCTAATTGTTAGACACATGTGAACCTAAATTCCTGTTAAGAATATGTTTTTTTCTTCTTTGGTGGATCCAATTGAAGATTATATGCGAATATATTACACCTATGCGATATAACTTATGCATTAAAATCCCTGATTTTTTTTATTTTTTATCCAATTAAAATTTTTAAAGAATATTTAAAATTTTATTTAAAGATCGGTATTGCCTATCATAATTTTGATTGATCTTTGTGAATACTGAACTTTAGGTGTTCAAATATGTAAGAATGTCAATCCTAAATTACTTAAAATTGTTATTTACTATGGGACTGTTTGGTTGCCTGAAAAAATAATTTTATGTAAAAGAAATGCAATGTATAAATAAAGTCATGTAAACGGTATGTATACTTCGGAGCTATTTGAATGTGTGAAAAATAAATAATGGACTTCATTATTTTTTTTG
>NW_021535481.1:0-907 GCF_001605985.2 Dendrobium catenatum | reverse complement strand
GCAGGTGTAGGTGCTCCCCCTTCTTTCTTAGTATCCTTACTTAAATTGTCATTCTTCCCAAAAATAGCTCAAAAAGAAGCATCGATGAAGTAGATTGGCATTTCAAGTGGAACCTCAGGATGAACAATATTGTACTTCATTTCTAAGATATATGTTACTAAATATCTTAGAGCAATATTTTTCTTCCTCCTATGAGAAATAAATACAATTTTAGAAAGGTTATGAATGTAATCTAAAATGAGTTGGGCTTCATCTATTGGTTGTCTAGTCATGATTAGATAGGTAACAGTGGACAGAAGAGGAGTTATATTTATGAAATCACCAGCCTTTGGAATGATTGATGTTCTAAGGACATGATGAATGATCCTTGCATTTTGATTTAAGGTATATACCCTAGCCAAGTGACCAACTTGAGCAACCCTTCTAAGAACTTTATTTATTTTAGACCAATCAAAGTTAGATTTGGAGGTCATTTTGTGTGCTATAATTTCTTGAGTCCTTAGATGCAGATAGGTTCCAAGATCTTCCTTAGTGATCTCTACCCATTTCTTTTGGAAAAAATGAGCTTATCCTACTCTCATCCTCACTAAAACTCAAATTTGCTAAAAAAATAGTGAAAGTTCTCCTTATGATAGCCATGGATCAGAGTCAAAATAAAGGTGAATTGAGTTGAAGCAAAAGGAGGAATGAATTTAAAATGGATGTCTTCTTAGATTAAGAGTCTAGACGTAGTGATTTTTGTGGCTACAAACCTATATTAAGAATCCTCATTTTCTCTAGATAGAAAGTTTTCATCTCAACTCCTGGAAGATGAACCCTTAGAGACTCTACCGCGCTTGCTAAAACTGGCCATTTCTAAGATGAGAAGGATTGAAAGAGGCTATTGAAGTGAATGAAAATGAATTAT
>NW_021535480.1:0-235 GCF_001605985.2 Dendrobium catenatum | reverse complement strand
CCGTTTTTTTAAACAGGTCGAATCCTCGAACCCACACCCGACCCATTTGTGAAATGGGTTGACCCTAACCCGAAATTTTTGAGTCATTTCAAATATTGACACCCATAATGAGAGAATTTTTTTTCCCTTATAAGGCTTTGGTTAATAGAATTTGCGCACGAGTTAATTCTTAAAAAATGATTTTTTAGATCCCCTTATATATAATAAATAAAATTTTATAATTTATATATATAAT
>NW_021535479.1:0-252 GCF_001605985.2 Dendrobium catenatum | reverse complement strand
CTTGGAAAGATCAATGCGGACGCATATACGTGCAAAACCACACCGATTCCATGTCTTAGTCTGCTCATCCATGAGTAGCGGTTCCCCCACCCCGGTCGCCAACCTGGCCAAGTTGTTCCGAATCCCAGTACTCGAGAGGCAAGTTAGGGAGTCGAAGCCAGACAGGTGAAGAGAAGCTCCTAGCTGAATTGGGCTTGGATCCAATTGTCCATTGGTCCACCCCAATGATTTGGCCAGCCACGTACCACGGAC
>NW_021535478.1:0-447 GCF_001605985.2 Dendrobium catenatum | reverse complement strand
CTTGTATAAAAATGCATCTTTAGATCCAAAGTTAATACGAAGAGTGAGAATTTTCTAAATGATATAATTTGGAAGAACATCAGCAAGCTTTTCATAATCCCAACAGTTATCTTTAATGAAGTAACTAACCTTTGACGCCGTAGTAGAAGTAGAATTGATGATGGAGTCAATATTGCAAGAACTTAACCATTGATCCTACCAGAAGAAAATATTACCACTCCTAAGGCCCCAAGAGAGATGAGGCTCCACCTCCCACTTGACCTTGCACATCCTCTGCCAAACTTTAGAATCAACAATATTAAAAGAGCAAGTGGAAGGATGCTTTCCCACACAATATTTAGAGAACATAAATTTAGCCCACAAAGATAATTTGGCATGAAAAGTAAACCATAACTTATAAGAAAAAGCACGAGCCAAGTCAACCATGCTTTTATAGACAAGCCCTCC
>NW_021535477.1:0-546 GCF_001605985.2 Dendrobium catenatum | reverse complement strand
GTCCCCGTTCTTCTTTGGTGGAGAAGACGATCGGAATCCCATAGTGAGCTTGTCCCTTCTTCTGTCGCGGTTCTCGCTTCGTGGAGGAGACCGTCGACGGTGTTCCTTCGTCGAATTGGAAGTCGCGAAAAATAGCTGGTCTTCCGGTTGGATCGGACGTAGCGACGGGAGCTCGCTCGTGTGCTGCAAGACGGAAGCGGGTCTTCGTGCGGTATCTTCCTCTCTCACTAGATTGGCAGACACCTGCTTGCGGTCCTCTAGTCGGGCAAGAGAGCCGCGAAGGGTCAGAATTGCTTCACGGTTGCTCCTTCGTCTCGTTCTTTGCTGTTCGACTTATCCTTCTTCGCCGACCCAGGGACTCACGCGGGAGCAGCTCGAGCTTGCGGCTTTGCTCCTTCGACAACTTCCCTTCGTCGACTTCGCTTTCGGTCGGATCGAAAGACGGATCGAGACTTCCACTCCGTCTCGGCTTCCGGCTTTGGCGTGTGTGGTCGGCAGCAATGCGCCGATTTTTTTTTTCTTTTTCTTTTCCTCCTCCGATGATCT
>NW_021535476.1:0-1059 GCF_001605985.2 Dendrobium catenatum | reverse complement strand
AATCTTGCCGTTGAACTTATCATGTGATTTCGATTTTCGTTTTGTGATTTGTTCTTCCCTATGTTAAAGAGAAAGCTCATCTTCTCTAATATCTTGAAGATATAATAACAACTAAGAACCTTTTTAAGGGTTTGTTAAAGAGTTTTTAGCTTGCAAAAAAAAAGGTCAATGACGTCAAATTGAAAAGAAAAGTATATACACGAAAGTTTGTCAAAAATCAAAAGATGCTCAAAGATCCAATCAAAGTGACAAGAGGCATAAAATCAGCCCACTAAAAGCAAGCTATCCTCTCTTTTCAAAACTTTTAAAACTTTGAAGGACTCATGGGTTATTTGATGTTTTTAAAGGCTTGATTTCAAATTTCATGATAGAGATAAATTACTTTGGTATACTATTTTATAAAATATTTTATTTGAAACCAAGTTTTGAACGGATCTTCTTTTTATCCAATTTATTCTGAGTTAGACATCTTGTTTTCAAAAAAAAATTTTTATCCTAAAAGAAGTCCTAACTAGGGTAAACAGGATCGAATTTTCTACCGTTTTCTGATTATGACATTTCTAACTCATTGATCTATCAATTCTTTAAAATTTAATCATTTGAAAAATTTGTCATATGCTTGCTTTGCTAAAAAAAAAAGTAAAAAAATAAAAAACCAAAAACTTTGTCTCTTTTTTCTTTTCTTATTTTTATATGTTTTTATTTTTTTTATTGAGGTTTTCCCTGATCATCTCCATCTTTCCATGAATTTCAAATTCTTGTCACATTGGCCTGGAAGATACCTCTATCGTCCTGGACGATATGATAATTTCTCTTTAAAATTTTATCTATTGAAATTTTCTGAGCTTTCTGTAACTCATCGTCCCGAATAATCCTTTATCGTCCTGCCCGACATGATCGAGCTCTGTTACATTCAGTTTTGATCATCATGGCCGATACAATTTTTGTCCTGGCCGATGCATTTATTGTCATCGTCCTGGATGATACACTAGATCGTCCTAGACAATCCACATGTCATTACGTTTAAATCCTTAAAATCGGTCCCGGACGATCCATTAT
>NW_021535475.1:0-274 GCF_001605985.2 Dendrobium catenatum | reverse complement strand
ATGTTAATAAATATTTATTAATTTAAATATATTTATTTATAATTCTATTATTTTGTATAATAATTTAATTGAATTAAAGAATAACATATAACACATAAACTAATATTAAATAATAAAACTATTTAAGCCTGACAAATAAAATAAGAATATTCTGATAAAAGTTTTTTATTAATAATTTCGGAACATGATTTTGCTGGGATTGAACTAGGGGTGTCAATTTTTGACACGACACGAAATACGACCCGAACCCGACCCGGAAAAATCCGGGTTCGGG
>NW_021535474.1:0-229 GCF_001605985.2 Dendrobium catenatum | reverse complement strand
CTTCTTAGTTCTATACTCGAGAAGAAAACAATCCCTAAATCCACAAACACCGGGAATAACAAACCCATTATACTGATCATCTTAAAAAGAGTTCTCTACAAAGCAATAAATTTCAAAATCCAGAAAGTCCTTCCCCGGTGATTGTGAAAGGGGAGTCAACATCAAAACGCTACGCCACCGGATCTGCAACACTCGTATTAGCCGACAGAAGGCGTGTATAAGCTCTCAA
>NW_021535473.1:0-212 GCF_001605985.2 Dendrobium catenatum | reverse complement strand
TAGTATAGAATTGTTGTGTTTATTTACTTGCTTATTGTACTTTGCTTTGTAATTGATTGTGCGTTAGATTTACCCCTAGGTTAGGAACAAATTATATTCGTGCAATCTTATGCAGGTGGCCATGCTCATGCAAGGAGCTGAAATTAAAGGGGGCAATTAATAATAATATTAAAATTATATACTCTTTGCACAGGTACCTACCGCACTTAAGA
>NW_021535472.1:0-413 GCF_001605985.2 Dendrobium catenatum | reverse complement strand
CAACTTACTTGTGGATAACAACAGTGAATTGTATAACAAATCACTGTGGACACGAGTACAGATATCACCTACGACAGCGGTGATCAAAATCTAAAAGTACACCAGGTACAAAGGCAGCCCGATGTATGAAAAGGACACCCCCTGACAGAAAGGGGGGAAATATTTGAACAAATTAGAACCAAACTTCCTGGTGTTCCAAAGTTTTTTTTTAGTTCTATAATTAAAAAGAGAACAGTTTGGGTGCCCACAAGCACCGAAAATAACAAGTCCACTACACTGACAACCTCAAAAAGAGTTCTATACAAAGCAATGGACTTCAAAGTCCAGAAGAATTCTCCGGTGAATGAGAAAGGGGGGAGTCAACATCAAGACTCACCGCCACCGGATCTGCAACACTGATACAAGCAGACAGA
>NW_021535471.1:0-343 GCF_001605985.2 Dendrobium catenatum | reverse complement strand
AGATGAAGCTGCTTACCATCGATACAAAGAATATGGGATAATTATCTCCAGAATCATCAATCCTGCCCACATTTTATATCCGGTAATGGATCTTGTCACTCACACTTCCCTTTGTTTCATTCTGTCTCTTGCTTTCCCCTTTAATACTGAGCTTCTTCGAGAATTTTTTGCAAACCTTCGCATAAATCCTACTTTCACAGCCCTGACCTCCTATGTGAATCGACGCCTTATCGAAATCACATATCAGGACTGCGTTGAACTCTTACATCTATCCACCACCGATGATAAGCTGCACTTAATTGCTTTAGATCCTGACTTTGACTGGTCCACGGCAAATCACTTC
>NW_021535470.1:0-1097 GCF_001605985.2 Dendrobium catenatum | reverse complement strand
ACTAAACTCATAAGCCTAACTTGAACCAAGGAGCATGGACTCTAAAGAACTTGGATCTGAATGAAGCATTTGGGTTGAGTTAGACTATGAAATAAACATCAACAATTAAATAGATGACTTATGGAACTCAACATAACTTGAAGCTCATTTGACTTAATGGTTTTACAAGTACATGTGGAAGTTCTTGCGAGTCATCATAGAAGGTTCCTCACTTATACAACAATTCCCTTTGGATAAGAGAACTCCACGTATAACAAGTAAAGCAGATTTTAATGCTGGTGGCACCTCAAATGATAAAAGAAATTTCTACAGTTGTGATACATACAATATCCCTACAAGCAACACTAGAAGAATTGCAACAAATACAACAATCTTCTTACAAAAAGAAATAAAATTGAAAGGATAGCCACATGCTTACAATCAATCAATAGCATAGAGTTCTCAAGGAATTCTCAGGAGATCTTCAAGCTAATCAAAATGCAAGGAGAAAATGCTTCTACCACCTATAAGAGATTACAACTCACCACAGTGGATGTAGTAGTACCTTGTAGTTCAAATGTAAGTAAGAACTATGAATCTATTACAGCCAGATGTATTGAACTCAATGATTAAAGAAGATCAGAGGGAATGTGGAATCCGGCAAACACAACCTCCTACGGGTTAAGGCAGGAGATTAGTTAGTGCACTATGACCCGCCTACAAAAATCAAAAAATAGTGCACGACAGTCTACCTGTACTAAGCAGCGAACAATTCTATTCAGAAGCTGCTACGCCGCGCCACCGGATCTGCAACATTCGTACAAGCAGACAGAAGGCATCTATTCCAAGAGTACCCCTGCACATGCACTACAAATTGTATACACATAGGTACACTAAAAGGGGTAAAAATAATTATAAAACCCGCATGGGCCCCGACGAGCGTGTTATTGGTACACACGTGACGTCTAGGGATGCTGCGCGGGTTGACAAGTGACTTCCAGTTCAAACCCGATCCTTCTATACGGATCATTAGGAGTCGACAAGGTTCAAACTCTCAAACAAATATACGGTTGTGGCGATCATTATATTTGTCTTAATACATTCATGTTAGGTCTTCA
>NW_021535469.1:0-373 GCF_001605985.2 Dendrobium catenatum | reverse complement strand
ATTAAGTTAGAGTGAAATATAATATTGATAACAATACATGCATCAATTTTTATGCATTGATCTTTTTTTTTCTGCTTTATTCTTTTTTGCTCTTTGTTTTAGTATTAGATTTTGCTCTTTCTTTATAGGACAAAAATTAAGCTACATAAATTAAAAATTTGAATAATAAAAACTACATAATTATGTTTATGTAAAAAAAAAAATTTAGCATTACAACTGAGCGATGATAGCAAAAATGGGGATTAGAAAGAGATGTAGAACCCCCAAAATGTATTCAATATTTGTAGGCTATTTCATTAACCCCCAAAATGTATCTTATTTTTGATATCTTATTAACTAAATTTTTTTCTTTAATTAAAATGAAAGAGTTATT
>NW_021535468.1:0-207 GCF_001605985.2 Dendrobium catenatum | reverse complement strand
CTCCTCTTCTCTTCTTGCTTGGATCCCCTCTTGTGAAGAATGAGGGTTCTATTTATAGATTTTCTGGAGTGGCATGGCCCGTAAATAGGAGTGAGATCAAGTGCGAATAGGGAGTGGTTCGAATGGATGGCCGATAGTGAACCCTTAAATCATGCACCGTTCGTTAGACATTTGGAGGCCTTAATGATGTCGGATTTCAACAATCTT
>NW_021535467.1:0-250 GCF_001605985.2 Dendrobium catenatum | reverse complement strand
GGGGGGGTCATCACAAGTTGAGTTTTTCTTGTAATTTCTTGCCTTGTGTCTTTTCATCTTCCCCCTCTCCTTTTCTTCATCTTCCATCTTGTCTTTTGGGCTGCTTGTTGGTTTCATATGGGCCTTGGCTATTTTCAGTTTTGAGCTTTAGTTGTGGAATTTTTAGTTGGTGCAAGCTAATTAATATCTAGTAGAAGTGTAGCTCATTATGAACTGATGTTTAGTTATAAAATTAATGTTGGGAGCAAGA
>NW_021535466.1:0-283 GCF_001605985.2 Dendrobium catenatum | reverse complement strand
TCACATAAAGCCTCTCAATGAAAAAAATCAAATATATAGCGACTTGCAACATCTCTTGTTTTGAAGACCACTCATGAAATCTTAACATAGAGCAAATCACAAATCTCGATATAAAATCAAACCATAAAATTCTTCCACCCTGAGGCAACATAAATATTTAATGTTGGAACCCAACGCCTCTTGCTATCAATCACATAATCATGCGAGAAAATGCCTACACTTTCAAGAAACAGGATAGCTAAGTGACCACATATCCTTGAAACTAATCAGCAATCTATGAATA
>NW_021535465.1:0-213 GCF_001605985.2 Dendrobium catenatum | reverse complement strand
ATACTGGAATATGATGTAAAACAGTTGAGGCATAAAGAAATTCCTTTTGTGAAGATTTTATGGAAACATGGATTAGAAAGAGATGTCACCTGGGAGCGAGAAGCTGAAATGAGGAGTCAACATCCTCATCTTTTTAACTAAGGTATGTTTCATTATACTTGTTTAATTTCGAGGACGAAATTTTTTTAAGGAAGGGAGATTGTGATAACCGGT
>NW_021535464.1:0-202 GCF_001605985.2 Dendrobium catenatum | reverse complement strand
TGGACAAATGATAACGTCAAGAATGAAATGACTTTTCGTAAACACATCATTTATGAGGCATCCATTTGTACATACTTTTTGACCATACAATCATACAGAAGAATAAGTGTTGGCCCGAGACGATCAGTTATTTAAGATCATTTTAATGCTAATTAGGTTAGTCCCCCATAAAAAATGACACGTAGATTGTACAGACAAAATT
>NW_021535463.1:0-488 GCF_001605985.2 Dendrobium catenatum | reverse complement strand
CTACTTCCACAACTCTTTCCAACAAACACTTCCATCTCTAACACATACAACTTCAACTTTTCATTTCCCAAAACATACAAATTCACTTACAACTCACATACTCTTTCCCTACACTTACACATAAAGCACTTTTTAATGCATGCACACATGCCTTCCACGAAATTATACTACTTTACATAGCTTCTTCTTTTTTCAAATCACAATATACAATAATAAAAAAAAATGTTGTATAATGTTAAAAAAAAAAAAAAAAACTTTTTATATCTTTTCTAATACTCTCCAAATCCTTCATATAAATGAAATATGCTATTATGATTTCAAATAAAAGATTATTTCTTTGAAGGAGAAGGCACCTAAACATACATATAACACTACCAACTCGACTCTAAATAGAATAACAAACTTTATCAATTTACTATGATGTTTTTCGGAAAGCCAAAGGCATAAACATATTATTCATTAATTGTTCAATCACCATAGAGAATGAG
>NW_021535462.1:0-437 GCF_001605985.2 Dendrobium catenatum | reverse complement strand
AAATTTATATTATAAATGTTTTAATTATATTATCATTATTAGAATGAAAAAACTATTATTATAAATCATTATAATCATTATAATAAATTTTATATGATTAAATAAATAATATTTACGACATGAATTTTCTATTATTCATTCATGAATAATCTTGGTAATAAATTCTTTTTATTAGTTAATAAATAATTTTTTTAATTACAATAGGATATCCGTGAAAGTTAATTTTTTTTTGATAGCACATTAATAAAATTTAAAAGATTAATAATAAAAAAAATTAACAGAATAAATTTGAGAGTGGGTTGACTGGAGCATAAAGTGAACCAAAGCACTTAGAACGATTGACATACTTACTTTAGGCGGCGACAAACAAGTCAGCCTTTAGGCCAAGTGGTTTTGATGGTAATAATTCGAGTCTACATTCGCATAACTAAGCAGAT
>NW_021535461.1:0-350 GCF_001605985.2 Dendrobium catenatum | reverse complement strand
GTTTTCTTGAGTTTCATATATGATGCATGAATTTTTTCAAAAACTTCAAGAAGTTGATCGAAGGAAAGTTCACATGCCTCTTCTTGATCAAGGTGATCGTCTATCATCAAGCATAACTTTGTTGTCTCATCTTCTGGTTCCATCTCCGAAGAATCCGATGTAGAATCCGCCCAAAATGCCTTTTGGAGTCTCTTATTGTCCTTCCTGAACTTGGGTTTCTCCTCACCCTTTCCTTTGCTTGAGTGATCTTGAAGTGTAGGATAATCGGCTTTCACATGTCCAGACTTTTTGCATTCATAACAAACAACATCATAAGATCATTTAGAATATTTATTATCCTTACCTTTTCT
>NW_021535460.1:0-214 GCF_001605985.2 Dendrobium catenatum | reverse complement strand
ATGCTCTTTGAATCTTAAAAATTATTATTATTTGCTTGGTAAAGCTAGAACCTTGTCTAGATTGTGGACATTAATTTCTAAGATGTCTTCATGTTTGCATTCCCTCAAAGCCATTTTTATAATTAAAAAGCTTTAAATTTAGTATTTAACTGCAGATTGTTAACTATTAATTTTGTTGGCAATGATCAGCATCCTCAAGATAGCATGATTGGCA
>NW_021535459.1:0-434 GCF_001605985.2 Dendrobium catenatum | reverse complement strand
CTTTGAAGGAGCATTAGGGCAAACCCAAACTTGGGAATCCTAGGGCGTATCAAAAGGCTTAAAGCGATTGTTAAGTTACAAGTTGAGTCACAAAAAACAATATCCTTGTAAATGCAAGGATAAGATTGTGCCAATCAACAAGTTCCAATTTCTTGCCTTAATAAGGACAATATATATTGGGTACGAACTTTTGGTTGGAGAGAAAAATGTAGAAAGTATGAACTGTCTGATATTATTACTTCAAACCTCTCAATAGCTACAGGTTAACTAAACTATCAATTCTTTCTGTTTATGGCCTTACATGATAATAATAGTATTATTATTTGTGCTAATATATAACAGAAATAGAAACATGAAAGTTTAAAAGTTGAATCCACCAACTATCTTTTTATTAACATGATGTGGACATCGACCAGAGGTTCAGACATGTGTAT
>NW_021535458.1:0-445 GCF_001605985.2 Dendrobium catenatum | reverse complement strand
AAACCGGTTCGACGCACACGGCAAGGCCAGGCGAGCCTGGTGCACCCTTTTCTTTGCGCGGCCGGAATAATTCATAAGTACCCCCGAGCGGGGGGAAAGCAAACTGTGCATCTTTTAAATAGGTACCGTCAGAGCCCCATACACGCCTTTATTGTGTGTGGTGGGAAGAAATATCACGGCCGCGGTGCCCTCGCAAGAGGACACCTATCATACACGTCTTTATTGCGCGTGGTGGGAAAGGCCCAGTTTTCTCGTAGTTTTCCCCTAAACGGGGGAGACGTCGGGAGGCTGCCAAAATTTCGGATGAAGACGGACCGTACTTGGACTTGATTTGCACATCCAATGGACAAAAATGAGACTCATACTTGGACCTGTTTGAACTCAAAAAGAACAAAAATTTGGACCAAATGAGAAAGAGCAGTGAACTCTTGGAACATGAACATGA
>NW_021535457.1:0-1009 GCF_001605985.2 Dendrobium catenatum | reverse complement strand
GGATCCTCCGTGTTTTGAAAAGGATGGCTTTAATTGAACCTGACAGAGCTTCAATCCAACAGAACCATACACACGATGAAGTCGAGCACGGTATGACAAAATCTCAGCCATTGATCATCATACACCTGATATTTTGTACACCTGAGCTAGAATATGAAGGTGCATTAGACATGGGTTTTTGGCCCATTCTCTCAAACATATTAACAGAGTCAATCAAACTTTTAAACCTATCTGGATATACTAAGAAACAATTGTAGGGTTATGTTTGAATGATTAAAGAAGCGCTTAATGAAAAGTTAATTTGAACTAGGTGTCCTAAATTAGGGTTTGAGATTAAAAGAAGATATAAGCATTGGATTGGATTGATTTTCGAATATCTGAGCTTGAAGATTGTCCATGCTAATTTTCCTAATTAAGGTCGCAGTATGAAAAGCCACAAATTATGTGCTCTCCACCTTGGACGAATCTTGGCTTGGGCTCACCAAAATTTGATCACTGGTAAGGTTTGATTAGTGGAGTTGAGTTTGGAATGTGTGAAGGAATGTCTGGAGAGATCAAACAATCTAAGAGTTTGATTGTTGAGGCTTGAGGTGGAGAGAGAAGCTGAAGTCAAGAATGATCTTGATTTAGGGAATTTTACCCTATTCAAAATGTCCTGGAGAATTTGGATGGCTTTGATTAGTTTTGAAGCTTTCCCTGATGCTCTCCACATGTCTAGGAGTTATTAGGAGCAGAAGAATCAAAGGACCAAAAGGATAATGACCTTGGAAAGGTGCCCTTATTCTCATATAATCATGTGGGGATGCTTAGGGCCATTTAATTTTGATCTGATGTCTAAGAATTACTCTAGGAAGGTTCTAGAGGACATTTAAGTAGCTAGAATGGTTTGAATTAAAAGGGATTAAGCTTAAGAGGCAATTTGACTGGGTTTAACCACTCCCTAGCTTTGTTTGACTGGTCCCATGCCATATGACAGTGAAAGTTCGTTAGGAATGTTAAGCCCTATGAA
>NW_021535456.1:0-1072 GCF_001605985.2 Dendrobium catenatum | reverse complement strand
CAAATTAATATTTTGGTATAATAAAAAACTCACATGATATAAAAACATAGTTTTGAAAAAAAAAAGTTGCAACAATCTCCCCCTTAGAATATATAAAATAATTCCAGGCTTTAGATTTTATGGTCATGATAAATGTGGAAAAGTCCACAATCACATCCTTTCTTCTTCCATTAAGCATTCGACCTCATAAAATTTAAAAATCTAAGTACCTCATTATAATCTATAAGAGTGTTATAGAAAGTTTGGTAGCTATCAAACTCAAAATTTTGAGTACCAAATACATAATTGATTGTAACACTACTAAATAATACCACCTGCCTCTAACAAAAATAGAACTATACATGGTGTTAGCATTAAACTATCTCATAATACGAACTATACATGTGATGGGTTCCTAACAAAACTTCTCACACCTCCATTTCACAATCATATATTTAATAGCTCCCCTAAGGCTTCTGAACCCTCTCTTTGGCATTAATTGCTTATGAATAACTACATTATCATACCACTCTTTAGCCTCAACACTAATAAACTTTATAGAATCATACAAGGTGGAGCCTCTCTTCTTACTAATGGAAAGGATCCATATGAATAGAATGGAGGAGGACAGACACATTAAAACACGCTCACTTGAGGACTAGAATTCAAGATAAAATAAAAAATCTACCCAAGTTATATATATAAAGTGAGTGGCATCGTGACTCTAAGTTTTAGAGTAGTGTTGCAGTGCTAGGTCAGTCAAATGGCCAATTTAGTCAAAGGAGGTACGAGTATTACCACACTTCACTTTGGAACTTGATATAATAGGATTTTAACCATCCCAATGCTTTCACACTAGACATGTGTGATCATTATGGTGCTCTAAAAGATCCCCATTGTTGTGCTTCAACCACCCTAATAATTGATTTTTATTGGAAACTATATGAAAGTTTGTTAGGGATGTTAAGCCCTATAGAACAGGCCCAAGGCTAACCAAGAGGGAGCGTGAATTGGTATTTTAAAAAATTCTTTAGGCAAAGCACGAATACAAACCAAATCACCAAAAAAAAATAAGTGCGGAAGAAAATAAATG
>NW_021535455.1:0-2029 GCF_001605985.2 Dendrobium catenatum | reverse complement strand
GGAAGACCACGATTTGCTGTTAAAGCTGCTGTTCAAAAAATCCCAGCAAATTTCTCTAGCCAAGACTCTTCACCATCAAGGCTGAAATTTCCCAAGGCCTCTCCTAGGATTGCATTCAATTTTTTTTTGGAGAGGAGATCCTTTCCATAGCAAAGCCTCCTACCCGTTCTACATCAGTTTGGTATCAGAGCATGGACTCGGATTGACTTGGAAGGACTCTCAGGTCAACTGGGCATCATTAGTCAACATCTCAAGGAGAATCAAGCGAACTTAGCCGACTTCCACCGTCAAACAATCGAACGACTCGATAACCTAGTGCAAGGTAGGACTGAACCATCGCTTTACACACCTGCAAGATCCCCTTCCTCAAAGGATAGAAAAAGGGCACTAAGAGACAGAGAGATAAGGTATAGAGTGGGCAAATGGATGGAGGCCAATGAAGCTTTCTATTTGCCACTCACGGTGCAAATCAAAGAAAAACATAAGGTGATCAAGGAAGAACATGAAGAAGAAGATGAATTGGTCAACAAGGAAAAATGCGTGACATCAAATCATGCAGAGAGAGACTTGGTTGGTTCAATTACAACTCCGACAGAAGCAAAGGTTTCTCCTGACCCAGTGAACACTCCTATAACAGAGAAGGTTGAGGAAGCTCTGGAAGTGATATCCATAGAACTCCATATTGCTCCTATCGCCAGTGAATCCATCGATGAAAGTGAACGAGTTTTTGCAGGCAAAAAGAAGTGCGACAGTTTGGAAGATGATCCCTTGTCTCTGGTTAAGGAAATTGGCGAGCTAAAGTGCCCATTGGGTTTATTAACCATTTCGGAGGAAGAAACTATGTTTCTAAATAACCGTCCAGAATTGTACATGGGCAGTTGTGATGCTAACTCGACGGAGTCGAGTATTCTCCCACCTGGGGAGAATGATGCGGACATCGGTACGAAGATTTGGCGCATCTATCATAGGAGGCGTCGTAAATCAACAGTTATTATTTAAATTTTCATTTATGAATTATTTACTAAATTTTAGCTCTTGTTTTATGTATTTCATGTCTTACCCCTAGGTTAGTTAAGAATGTTGTGGCCCAAGGGGCAATTTTGTAATTTCGATTTTTCTCATGTTGTGGCCTATATATATAGGGCCTTAAGCTATTGTAATCGGATGAAGATTTGATATTAAAAAAAATTTGTGTCCACACTTGTGTTCTTCTTGTGAGAGAGCGTTAGTGAGATTCATATGGGAAGGAATCGAAGTTGTCACCAGCCGCATGATAGGTCCGGGCTCGTGATTTGAAGTCCCTTGGAAAAGGGCAACGGATCACCCGTCAGTCTTCGGAAGAGTCTGAGGCTCGCGGTTTTTAGTTTTCTATCGTTTGTTTCTATCTTTCGTTTTATCTTTATCTTTGTCTTGTTCCTTCTTATTGCTTCCCTTAGTCATATTCATCTTCCTCCACCCCATCTTCATTTGGCCACCAGATTCACCTCCACCCGAAATCCCTCATCCCCTCTCCACATCACGGCTAACCCCTCTCAATCCCTCGGCCAAACCACCATACCAAGCTCCACAAATTTTTCCCCATAGCCGCCGGCCACCTTCACCCGATCCCACCCTCTTGGCCGCCGACCACCTTCCCCCATTAGCACCTCCACCGCCGGCCACTCTTGTTTGTCTCCATGAATGAGGAGCCAATGTAACCTTAATGCTTGCCTAAAGAGTTCAAATAATTTAGGAAATTATTTTCATCCTTTGAAATTCGAATTTTGAATTTTAAATAGTTTCCTAAATTAGAAAGCTATTTTAGGAAAGTATTGAATCTCATTCATGATGTAATTCAAAATTAATTTGGGTGATTTAATTTTGGGCGGTTTTCGAATTTTCAAATTCCACTAATTTGAAATTTGAATTCTTTCCTAATTTATCATTCTATTTTTGGAAAGTTACTAAATGAATTTTATTTGAATTTCAAATTCAAATTGGATCTAATTATTGCTTTCCTAAATCCCAAATCCTAAATTAAGCAATCTCA
>NW_021535454.1:0-567 GCF_001605985.2 Dendrobium catenatum | reverse complement strand
TTGAGGAAAAGAAAGAAAAATATAGATGATTTATTCCACTGCATTTGATATTTTTAGTAGCTCTGGTCTGTTTTGTATAATAGTTGGAAGATTCAGTTCAGTAAGCAAATTCCAAAGCCAGATCCTGGTTAGTTTGTTAAGCTGGTCGCGATCCGGCTCGGGCGGGATCCGTCCCTGTCGGGTCGGGTCGTGACAGATAATTTGATAGATATTTAAATGTCTCAGTGACGCTAGAATTCAGTGATCTTGGGATCGTTGGACTAGTCTCATTGAGCTACTCGATTCAACTTGAAGCACGTTATGTTTGGAAAGCGTTTGGTAATCCAAATTGTGGTTCGAACCTTCCAATAGCACTTCTAACCCTTGATTTGGACCCATTTGGTCTCAAATTGGGTTGGATTTGGTGTCGTTAGGTTTGTATTCCTAAGATGTTTAGTTTGCCTATAAGTTTGCTGAAATCAGAGTTCAGATTGTCCCAATTTTAATTTTGGAAGTTTCCAACTTCATTTTGCTTCGAGATTCATGCCTCATCAAGATAATTTTTTGATGACGTATCAGCTGCCCCCT
>NW_021535453.1:0-252 GCF_001605985.2 Dendrobium catenatum | reverse complement strand
CGATGTGTTTCGTCCGAGCATGGAAAATAGGATTGCACGCGATAGACATAGCAGAGACATTGTCACAATACAGTTCAGTGGGCGATAGCGGGATTTGAAATTCTTCGCAGAGGCGTCGAGTCCAGATAAGATCAGCAGCGGCCGCGGCCATGGACCTGTATTCGGATTCAGTAGAGGAACGGGCTACAGTAGTTTGTTTTTTTACTGACCAAGATAGAAGAGCAGCGCCTAAGAAGATGCAATAACCTGTAG
>NW_021535452.1:0-851 GCF_001605985.2 Dendrobium catenatum | reverse complement strand
GAAGATTTATCAGGAATTTTAGCACCATAGTGGGTCCGATAACTAATTGTTTGAAGAAAGGAGAATTTGTCTGGATGACATCGGCCACCAAGGCCTTTGAGGAAATAAAACGGAAAATGGTTGAAGCACCAGTCATGCGTCTACCCGACTTTTCGAAAGTCTTTGAAGTGACTTGCGACGCATCTGGCATAGGAATAGGAGGAGTATTATCACAAGAAGGACACCCGGTTGCCTACTTCAGTGAAAAATTAAATGACATCAGGCAACGATACTCCACCTACAATAAGGAATTTTACGCCATAATTCAATCCCTCAGATACTGGAGACATTACCTGCTTCCCCAAGAATTTGTCATCTTTCCTGACCATGAAGCCTTACGATATATCAATTCACAGAAGAAACTGAATGCCCGACACGGAAGATGGGTTGAGTTCCTACAAGAATACACTTACACCATTAGGCACAAAGCAGGTTCTGAAAACAAGGCTGCCGATGCACTAAGTCGTAGAATGATGGTTGCTCGTGAGATGCGAACGGAAGTGGTTGGTTTCGAGCAAATTAAAGAAAACTATTCTGACTGCCCCGATTTTGGAGAAACCTACTCTGAGCTAGCAACTGGAGATGATCATATCATAGGAGATTTTATGTTAGAAGATGGATACTTGTTTAAAGCTCAAAAAATCTGTATTCCCAAGACTTCACTTCGAGAGTTCCTTGTTTGGGAGTTACATGCTGGAGGTTTAGCGGGTCACTCTGTCTGTGTAGTTGTAGATAGGTTCTCTAAGATGGCCCATTTTCTCCCGTGCTCCAAAACTTTTGATGCTTCTAGAATAGCCAAACTTTACTTTGAT
>NW_021535451.1:0-657 GCF_001605985.2 Dendrobium catenatum | reverse complement strand
ACCTTACCTCTCACTTCTCTCCTTTCCATCAACTGTGCATATTCGCAGAGAAAATTACGGAGGAAGGAATCTTGCAAAAGACAATGGAGTTTGCTTCTACTCATGTCGAGGTCATCATTTTCACTAAATTGTTTAATCCTTCTCCTTGTCGTTTATTATTTCACTTATCTTCTTTAAATTTGGTGAATTTTTCTTGCTCTTCATATTTTTATGATTTATTTTTTCAAATTAGATAGTTTAATTTCCAGACTAAATTTTTCTTTACTAACTTTGCAATTTCTTCAACATTGTAAGTTAGGATTAAAACAATATTTAATAAGAAAAAAATTTTGAAAAGATAAAAAAATATTTAATGAGAAACTTGTTTTTGCATTTTTTTATGTAGTGAAACAAAAAAAATATTTAATAAAAAATCTTAATATATGTGGGTATTCGGGGTTGACAGCGGGTGGATATCATGTTTGAAAAAAAAAATTCCCTCAAGGATGAGACTTTTTATATTATATTATATTATATTATCCCTATAAGAATTTTCATAAGTTCAATTGTAAATCCTTATTTGTTTTTTTTTTAACTAAATCTTGCAAGTGAAAATTTTATACGAGGAAATCATTATATCTGTATGCAATAAAATAATAGTTGTCAAATTTACGTAAG
>NW_021535450.1:0-284 GCF_001605985.2 Dendrobium catenatum | reverse complement strand
ACAAAGTACAAAACAAGATAAACTAAAATCTAAATAATTAATGACTCAACAATAATCAACCAAACACACATTCTCCCCCTTTAGACATCACAAAAAGGAAGAACAACTAAGCATAACAAGAAAAACAAAACAAATAGGATAATAAAAAGGAAATATAGACATAAGATATAATAAACAACACATGCTAAAAGTAAGATGGTCCTTGATCAGGTGGTGGTAGTGGAGGTGGCTGAAAGTATTGGTGAAGGGTTATGAACTGCTTACTAAATAGTTCCATATCATTC
>NW_021535449.1:0-361 GCF_001605985.2 Dendrobium catenatum | reverse complement strand
GGAGCTGCTTAGCCCTCAAAATTAAGAGCATGGCTTGTCACAGGGTCAATGGTGTTAGCATTTTCACTTTTATATAAATTGCTTGAGACTTTTATTAGGATAATCATGTAGGGAGTCTAGAATTTTTTTTTTTAAATTGATGTAATATTTGTAATAATCTGTTAAGAGTTGTGAAAATGGTCTTTGAGTGTGGATATTTTTTATCCTACTTGAATCCCAAAAGAAGAAGACATCCTTATAGCGGAGAGTCTTCTTTCATTTGGGAGATCGAGTGGGATGGCTTTAGATATATAAAGAGAAAAGGCAATGCCCCCTATCAAGGGGGAATTGTCTATTCGTTTAGATATTCAAGCCACGACGG
>NW_021535448.1:0-217 GCF_001605985.2 Dendrobium catenatum | reverse complement strand
GAACAGTAGAGATGAATTTATGTGTCTTTGTTGTACTCATGTTTTTATGTTTTGTTGTGTTAGTGTTTATGTTAAGTGTTTGTTTTTTTTTAAGTTAAGTGTATTTTGTTAATTATCTTTAGATATTATGAAATGTGTAATCGTTTCACTAATATCAATGCATTTTGTACTTGTTTCAATGTTGATTTGTTTTTTGAAATGTGGTTAATTTTTATGA
>NW_021535447.1:0-1423 GCF_001605985.2 Dendrobium catenatum | reverse complement strand
TATTGTACGTGAAGATTAAGACTTTGTTTGGGACGACTTTCTTTCGGCTTTCGGCTTCTTAAAACAGCTTCCTAGTACAACGTTAAAAAACGTTGTAGAAAGCTGTTTTAAGAAGCAGAAAGAAAGCCGTCCCAAACGAAGCCTAAGGTTTTGTTTGGGACAGCTTTCTTACTACTTCTTAAAGCAGCTTTCTACCACAAAAACTTAATTTTTTTACTAAAAAAGTTTATTTAAGAAGCAGCAAGAAAGTCATTCCAAACGAAACCTTAGAGCATTTGCTTAACTAGTAATCTTTTAGGAACCTGGTTTTAGCATTCAATATTTTAGCAAGAAACAATTCATGATATCATGTAAGGCTATAAAAAATGCACAATAATCATTTTATTAAGGACAAAATTTCAATCAAATTGAGCTATTTTTACCAATAATATTTGCTAAATTTAATATTCGATAAAGCCATTAACGATTATAAATCATAAAATAATTTATAGAGCAAGTTATCATGCTCTTTATACATCAATCAGTATCATAATATAAAGTTATAAATTAGATGTCACACCACACTTTATAATAATTTATTATTTATTAACCTTTGAATGAGTTAAGTTCTTCGATCTCTCATAATGTGGGGGGAGGGGAGGGGCGCATATTCCACTCGTGGCACCAGGCCCATGGTGATAACATGAATGTCCTGATCCTGGTCCCGACCCTTTAGGCTTAGACTCAAATACTATTCCAACTCTAGTCGTCATGATGATATATCGCGCATCTTTTAAAACTCTCGTTGCTTCGGCCATCGGTGGTGCTCGAGCGAAGGAAAACATCAAGAGCACAAGGCCAAGACTTGTAGAAGCCATGAGAGTAGTCAAGTACAAATCTTCTGAATCAGAAATGGAATGCCAAAAAGAAGCGGATGAGCTCTTGTTCTGTGGAGAGAAGATGGAGAAGCTATCAAGTATTTATAATAAGAAAGAGTTCCATTGCCCAGTCTTTACTTCGATATGTGAATCAACATGGATTTTTCTTGTAATTTTCTCACTGCAATATATTTTCCTGGAAAATACAGATTTCAGACTTTTTTTTTTTGGGAAAACCCGGGGCTAATAATAGCCCATATATTGATAAACAAAAAGGCCTATTACAATAAAACTATGAGAAAAAAGAGAAGACTAACATTCTAAAAGAACATACAAAATTTACAAAGACTATAGCAGCATAAACAAAATAGACGGAAGATAAAAACATAGACTCAGCATATAGGAGCAGCCTCATTCATCAATGAATCATCAGAAGAAAGTCCATCAACCAGGCAGAGGCACCGGTTGCCCAAAAACCAAAGGACTGAAGATAGAATTCCTAGCAAACTGGCCATCACAGCAACCACTTCCTGAAAAGAAATACC
Source organism: Dendrobium catenatum (assembly GCF_001605985.2). Lineage (NCBI taxonomy): Eukaryota > Viridiplantae > Streptophyta > Magnoliopsida > Asparagales > Orchidaceae > Dendrobium > Dendrobium catenatum. The sequence goes on along the minus strand of NW_021535447.1, from coordinate 21 downwards.
CGCAAAAACGAGCCAGGTTGC
>NW_021535446.1:0-362 GCF_001605985.2 Dendrobium catenatum | reverse complement strand
CAAGATAAGAATAGGAAGAATCACTATCAATGTGTTCATTGTTAGAACCAATCATTGTTGTACATCTGTCCTAGCCATTTCCCTTTCTTGTATATAGCGGCGGAGCCAAAAATTTTTCATAGAGGGGGATTATTTATTTTTTTTAAATCCCCTCAATTTATTTCATCCGGGCTTAGAACCGACATTGATAGTTTTATCACAAATGTTAAAATAAATTCAGAAATAAGTATACGTAATCAAGTAGGGCTAACATCTAGAGAGTTTCTTAATTGGCCATGAACTTATGTTGGATGACTACTTCAGGTTTAGTCGTTTTGATCCCTCTCTTATGATTTATCGCCAACACAGCATACAATTATATG
>NW_021535445.1:143382-166802 GCF_001605985.2 Dendrobium catenatum | reverse complement strand
ATTCATAATCTCAATCTTTATAAAATATAAAAAGTTATGTGGTGAAAGCTTTACCAATTAAAAGTTATCCTTATTTTTTGTTAAGAGAAATATTACTTTAATTAGAAAATTAAAAAAATCATATTTTTTTTATAATTAAGATAGAAATAATGTAGCCTAGCTTAGTTCAAATAATTTTCCCAATTGGGCCAATGCCTAAAAATGACCTAGAATGACTCAAAATTCTCTTTTTCCCCTCCAAAACCTCTCTCTTTCTATTTCCTCACAGCTAGCTTGCTCAAGCAAATGAATCAAAGAATGGATTTTATTTTAATTTAAAGTGATGTTAGTGGCCTACCATTGTAGTGCTACTACCCGGTATTGCGATGCTCGTTCAAATGTCAAATTTTAGAGTCAAGAACATTGCGATGTCATTATTTCGTTATTGGGAGCAGTGTAGTGTCGCGATGCTCGGACACCCAACATTTGGAATTTTTATTGCCTCAGGTTACTTGACGTAGAGATACATCAGGTAGCCTATAATATATCACCACGTGCTCTTACTCTTTACCGCGCGGTCCGACGACCCAACCCGGAACGAATATGCTCGGTCTTTGCTCGGTAATGCTAGGTACTACTCGGTATTTGCTCGGTATTGGCATCGATATCATCCATGACCAAGCTTCACTTCCCCTCTCCATGTCCCAAAATTCCCAGGCAACCCTCCATCCTCTGTCCAACACTTTCCCCCAACAACAATTCTCAAGATAGCAATGGCAAAGCAAAGGAAACCCAATCTCCCACTACTCTCAACATCAGATACAGAGCTCAGTCAAAAAGACAACAGGCCAAGCATGAGAAATATAAGCAGGAAGAAGAATACTTGCAGAAAGAACCAAAACCCTCGAAGAAATGGGAGGAAATGGGACTTTCAGAGAAGGCATTGGAGGTTTACCTGGGAGAGAAAGGACTGCTCTTTTGGCTCAATAAGTTGGCCTACGACCTCATTCCAGAACCGAACTGAGTTCGCACTCGACCTCATTCACGAACTGGAAACCTCTTCCGACGGAACAGGAACAAAGCCGCTTGTCGAATTCTACCGCTCGTGGCAAAGCTTGAAACTTTCTCCTGGCAGACGGAATTTGCTCGGTATTTGCTCAGTATTGCTAGGTACTACTCGGTATTTGCTCGGTATTTGCTCGGTATTGCTCGGTTTTTGCTCGGTATTTGCGGTGTTTTGTCGCTTGAGTTTGGGACGGAGCTTCAGATGCGAGTCTCGCCAGGCAGCGTGAGAAGCCGGTGGCGTCGAGGACGATGGACGTTATGAAAATACCGAGCAAATACCGAGTAGTACCGAGCAAATACCGAGAAAATAACGAGCAATATGCGAACATAGTAATCCCGGATTCATTCCGAGTCGGGTCGTCGGGCCGTGCAGTAAAGAGTAAGAGCACGTGGCGATATATTATAGGCTACCTGATGTATCTCTACGTCAGGTAACCTGAGGCAATAAAAATTCCAACATTTGGGCACTTCAAAAGTAAAATTTTTAGATTTTGCAAAAATTTATTCCAAACACTTGAACTCATTCTAGAATACATGCAACTTTTTCAAGTATTAAAATACTCTCAATGACATGTAAATGAGTTTAAAACAAAAAATAAATATAAAAATTTTACCTTTTCACTTAAGTTAGAATAGTCTAGACCAAATGACTGAATATGGAGGTGTCACAACTTCTCTCCTCAGAAAAAATGTCATCATCGAAATTTCAAAACAAATATCTCATATCACATAAATAGATCATAATAAAATTGTCTCATTGTTGACTAATTAAAAAAAAAAGAATAAATAAAATTAGGAAAAAAAAAAGAAATGAAGCAACGCATCTCTTCCAAGTTGGCCCCACACCAAGCAGTTGAGCGTCGAATGAAGCATCGTTTCGCATAGTAACTTACATCGGACAATCCAAAATGATAAAAAGGAAGAGATCTAGAGAAAATGACACTTACTCTCGCTCAATCGCTCCGACTCCGACTCCATCATTGTTGTTCAACTTCGTTGCTTTACAGGAAGACGTCTAGGGCTCGCCCTTCATCTTCTCTTTCTGTCGTTGTTGTTTGTGTTCAGTGATTCGCAGGAGGTGCAAAGATTGCACCATCGCTTCTTCGGCTCCCTCGTCACCGTCCGACTTTGCTTCGTAGGAGCACCCTCGTCACTGTCTGACTTTGCTTCGTAGGAGCAGAGATTGTAAGTGTCGCTTCTTCCACTTTTTTGTTGCTGCCCAACTTCGTTGCTTCACAGATGTTGTAGAGATTGCAAGAGCGCTCCTTCAGTTCCCTCCTTGTTGTTCTACTTCACCTCCCCAAAACTCTGACGCCCATGAGCTTTGACCTGTGCATTACTTTCGCCTTCGACCCATACCCGATCGGGCTCCCTCTCGCCTTCTCTTTATTACTTCATATATTATATATTATGATATAATATTACATATTATATTATAATATATTATATAATATTAAAAAATATTATAAGGTTGCATATCTAAAAAAAGAGAGAAGAAGAAGACATATAAAAAAATGAGAGAAGAAGGATTTTTTCTTTAAGCAAGTGTCGAAGAAGAAGAGAGAAGAAGAGAGAGAGAGAGAGAGAGAGAGAGAGAGAGAGAGAGAGAGAGAGAGGAAGAAGAAGAAGAAGGAGGAGGTGGAGGAGGGGGAGAGGGAATGAGAGAGAGAGAGAGAGAGAGAGAGGAAGAAGAAGATGAAGGAGAAGAAGAAGGAGAGAGATATATATACATAGAGAGAGAGAGAAGAAGAAGAAGAAGAAGAAGAAGAACTTGTAGTAGTTATATTTATTAATTATTTAGCCCCCTTTATTGCCCTTTATGAGCATGGTCACCTATATAAGATTGAATTAATATAGATCATCCCTAACCTAGGGGTAAATCTGACGCACAATCAACCATCAATCCACAAAATGTAGTAAACGTAGATAAACACTCACATCAAACATTTCAATCACAACATGTAATAAAATCTTGAAAATCTGACACCTAGTAGAAAAGTAAACACCGGCCTAACCTAGATCTCGAATCAATTGTCCTAACAAATCATCTAAAGTATATGTAGTAAGTCGTGTGGCTGGGGTTGATCCTAAATTGGGTTTTTTGTTGAGATTGTCTAATGTTTGAGTTTGTTAAAGGTCAAAGGGGAGATTTATGTTTGAATTTAAATATTAATGTATTAAATCTTGATTAATGATATATTTTAATTGATAAATGATTACTAGCTTGTTGCTCACCGAGGCCGTGAAGTTTATTTCACCTTTCTTGGGGATAAGTTAATAGTCTCATAGGCCTGGGTTACCTAGTAACAATCAAGGTTGGTTAAGTTGATTAAGTTGATAATAAATCAAGGGTTGAATAGTCTTAATTAATTTGATTAATTATTGATTTTAAAAGTTAAATTAGTTTATGTTTTTATGGACCTTTGAAAGGAACACTATTGTGCGAGGGGATAGAGTGTAGAGAGTACGACCGCACCATCCCAAAGGACGGAATAATCGCAGGCCTTTACGCTCTTCGCCCACACCTTGATGGGTAATAATATACATGACCTAATCAGAGTAACAAGGATTTCCCCACCTGATACATCAGCTCGAGTGAGGTTTATTTGATGTAGGATTTCATTTCCTATGGGCGCAAGCCCTCGTGGTTAATTACATATTCAGTCGGGGCCAAAGAAGACTTTCGATTAAGGATTCTACATTATTCTCTTAAATAGGATTGGTACATAGGGAGGAGACTAAGAAGTTCCTACTCAAAAGAAAGGAAATGTTCAACTTTGCTCAGTCAACATGTATGGCTCAAATCATCATCCGGAGGGACTGAAGTAGTGAGAAGAAACTGGAGAAAAGAAATAAACAATATACTCGTAGCATATAGGAGAGAAAGATAGAGGTGGCGTCATACATGTGATGCGTATACGCAAGATTTATAGGCTCTGAAGAATAGAGGACTTACCCGCTGATGAGGCATACTATGAAACACCGACGTTCGTAGCCTTGAATCCTAAATCTATAGTGGGTTTAGTGTTCTACACCGCACTGCACAAAGTGATCAACTCAAGATTGGGTCAAATAGAATTAAGTTTCTTGAATAATATATATTTCTACTTATATTTATTTCTATATTTCTTGAGTCTAAATCATATATTTGGTGGATGCTAAACTTGGTGATCGTGCACACACATACTCAAGGGAGTGAGATAGTTAGAAAATTAGAAGTGTAATTTTCTTAACTAATTATATAATATGATCCATATCGTATTGTACAATCATCTATATGTAAAATCATTGTAATGACTAATTACATAATGAAAGATATTTGAACTAATTGAACTATATGATTAAAATAATATAGGATGATTAGCTGAAATCAAGATCCCAGTCACCCATCATAATTTAGGCAATATTTTTAAATTTAAAATTTGTATATATCGTATTGTACATTATAATCAAATCTTACCTAAATTACTCCTATAATTAGGAGATCAAATTTAGATTAATTGATCAAGTCAGATTGTACTGTATGATTTGACTGATCATACTTTATGGCCCTATCTTTACATGGGATGATATTTATTCACCACTAATTATATGGGACGATAATCCAATTTGATTAAACTTGTTATACTAGATGATGCATTATATCACACTAGACGATCAGCTCAAACACTTGAACTGATCGTACAACACCTTACTCTTCGTACAATACTAATAGGGTTATTTGAACTAATCATATTGTATGCGCATTGATCATAAAGTATGATTAGTGTTGGAAAATTTGATTTATTAGTTTTTTCTTAAGCCTTGTGGTTAAGCGATCTTAATATAATTGTTTCAAGCCTTTGGCTATTGGGTTTTCTGGAGAGAGAGAGATTGGAGAAGGGATTTTGGAGAGCTTTGGGAAGGAGAAAGGAGAGTTTGTGTGAGAGGGAGAAGGAATGTGAGGGGTTTTCACATGGTTGCTCTGAGCAAGCTTCCGCCTTGTTTCCTCTGAGTGTCTTTCTTAGTTTCTTGGGTGCCTCTAGGAAGAAGATCATCAACCCAAAGACTGACAAGGTTCTCTACCTTCACTAGGTAGGCGAAAAAGGAGTGTGATGTTCTCTTACTTCATGAGGAGGGTGAAAAAAGAGTATAAGGTTCTCTACCTTCACTAGGAGGGTGAAAAAATGTCAAGGTTCTCTATCGCATCGAGTTGGTGAAAGATTGTAATGACTTCACCATTTATATGTAGGGGCTAAAGGAGAGACACTAAAGTTTTAGAGCAATACTTAGAACGGAGGAATTTGTGAAGTGGACATAGATTATTATTTGATCGAACCACTATAAAATTCTAGTGCACTAATTCTAATTTTCATTTAGAGTACTTTACTTTTCAGTGATTTATTTTTGTAAAAATTGCGTGTTGAAAATCTTTGATTGACATTATTTTGAGTTGATTAAATTATCATAACCAATATTGTAATTATTAAAAAGTTTATTAGCTTTCATATTGGGTGATAGTATTGCTTGCATTTAAGTTATCAAAAATCCAAAAATAGAGCCTCACCCCCCCCCCCCACCCCCCCCCCCCCCCCCAACACACACACACACACACACCAGGATAGTCAACCAAGGATTAAGATCCTACATCAAACTTTCAGGCTGCCAAGTTGATGGATTTATACTTAACTAGAATAGTATCTTCTAGAGAAGGTAGACTCAAGTTTGGATGGGATAGCTTCTCAAAAATAGATGGATTTATACTTGACCAGGATAGCATCACCTAGATAAGATAAATAAAAATTTTAATGGGATAACAACTCCCAACAAGATGGATTTATACTTAAATAGGGTAGATTCTCCTAGATAAGGTAGATTGAAATCAGGATGGGATAACTTCTCCCAAATAAACGATTTATACTTCAATGAGGCTTATAAGATATCATGAGAATGGGTTTATACCTTTTGGTTGATTATAGTGAAATGAAGCTCAAATGAGAGGTAACTTTTAAATGAGCAAGTTTAAATGGTCATGCTATCAGAATCCAAAAAAAAAGGACACCACAAAAAGTTTTGTACCATTTCTTTCAGAATATAATTTAATGATACCTCAGGAATTCAAAACTAATAAACCTTTTTATATGGTGTTGTTAATCAACAAAAAAGACAAAGATCTTCTCTTGATTTGATCAGCTGCTAATCTATCATGAGGGAGAATATTCTCTTACAAGTATTTGATGAAGGGTTTTTTCCAATCCACCACTTCATCTTTTACTAGTAAAAAAAAAAATTACCTGGATGAGACATTTTCTATTTACATATTCAAGGTCTATTGATGATAGAACCTAGTGACCTTACACTTTATTTGAAATTGAATCTCCTTCAAGATAAGCCAGAGATCAAGCTAAATTTACTAAAGAATCTACTGTGAAATTATTCCCACAATGAATCTTGTACAATGTTACATTTGGAATTTGTTCAGGGTGATGAATTATGCGTTGATGATAATAAACTATAATTTCTTTTATTACATGGTACTCATTTGAGTAGATCTAAAACAGAATATATGAAGTGTAATTTTAGTAGTAATAGACCTAGTCAGGGATTGTGACTTTGGGCTATCAATTCATTAATAAGAGTACACGTTTTAGATATCTTGGATCTATTGTTCAGAGTGATGGTGAAATAGATGGGGATATTATTAGCAGAATTCAAGTTGGATGGTTGAAGTGGAGGAATGCATCGGGTTTGTTGTGTGATAGAAAAGTACCCCTCAAACTTAAGGGAAAATTCTATAAGATGGTAGTGAGGTCTGCAATGCTTTATGGTGCTGAATGTTGGCCATTAAAAGAGAAGCATAATACTAAGTTAAGTGTGGCAGAGATGAGGATTCTTTTTTTCTTCCTCATTAACCTGAGCTAACATGGTGCTATGAGATTCACTAAAAGCTATGACATATAAAATCAATAGCTTCCCAGGAATCTAAGTTGTTAATATTGAGGGATTTCAAATATTATTTAATACTATCAAATACGTTATGACGTTTTTCATCCCATTGAAAGTGAGCATCATTCTTGTACAAAGGTACAATTGGATGACATCTCCCAAAAAGATTTGATATAAATCTTCTATCATATGCCAATCAACCTTGGAAAGATCTTAACTTATTAAGACTTTTAGGTGGTGACATTTCTATTATTGCTTTGATTTTATTTGGATCTATTTTCATTCCTTAATGTTAGAAAATAAAATTTAAAAACCTCCCTGAAGTGACACCAAAAGCACACTTTAATAGATTAATTTTTATGTTACGATGATCTCATCTTTGGAAAATTATTTTTAGAATATATAAATGAACAACTCTTTAAAGGATTTTAATGTATAGAACATCAACATAAAATTCTATCTAATGGATCAAAAAATCATCTTTATTTTTCGCTTGTAAGTTGGTCCAATATTCTTTAACCTGTATGGCATTACTTTAGAGTAGTAGAATCCTATCGGTGTTTTTGGAAAGCTATATACTTTTCTTCTTTAACAGACATTTTAATTTGGTTATATCCATATGAGCCATCCATAAAGAAAAATATTGCATGGTAGAAAGCAATATCAACCATATATTTGGGTATAAATAGTGAAAACTCATCTTTAGGATAAGATTTATTTAAATATCTAAAGCCAATGCATATAAGAATTTTATGTTCATCTTCTTAACTAGAACAATACTAGCTAACCAAATTAGATATTTCTCTGTTGACCTCTAAGATGCAGCCAAAGGAAGTAGACAAAAAAGAAAATAAAAAAAAGGATAACTTATATCATTACTTGCCTCAAATCTTTGTATCTGCCCATACCAAAATCTCTGCTCTAGCCACATCCACAGTACCCCATGCCCTGTAGCGTCGAACTGTCGCTTCACCATGATCTCTCATATGCGTAACTCCCTCTGATCCGCCTCTGCCTTTGTTAATAAAATGAGAGCCAAATGAATCTCTATGTTTTGCTCTCTGCGATTCTACACACGGCAGTTCTCTACGAAATTCTTATCCCTCTTCCCCCTTGCCGGCCTCTCTCAGTTCACAAGCCCCGCCTCCTCTCTCATAGCCGAAGCCCACACTGTGCCGAACTTCTTCTCCTCCATCCAGGAAACCATGCCGAACCTCCTTGATCTATCCACGACCTCTGAGCCCGATCTCACCTTAGTCGAGAGAGAGAGAGAGAGGTTTCACTTGTCACCCCAAACATGGTTAGAGATATCAAAACTAATAATTCAAATAATTTTCTAGAGGTTATACTGGGTCTATTCCCACCTACATTAGTCAGGGGTGGTGATGTTAATCCAATATCCCTATGTGAATTTCCTTCTTCTATCGGTCATGATATGATAGTTATTTTTCCCAGTTTCACTTGGCACCCCAAAGTATGGTCTGGGTTATAAAAACTAACGTGTAATATTTTCCTAAATTTTCTTTAATCTCTCAGTATGTGTACTCCTAATAGGATCCTTATTACTTTTCGTCAGTCTGTGTGGCCACGATGATTTTCCTCTACCATATGATATTCCTTACGAAGAGTATAAGGCCATCCTTAAAGTTGATATACTGATATGCCATAGGGATATTTAGGCTTCTATTTGTGCACACCAATCACATTGGTGCCAGTGCATAAAACTAATAATTTAAACTCATTTCTAATAGGTGATGCTGGCTCCGTACCCACCTAGGTTAATCAGGTGTGGCGATATTGATCTGATATCCCTATTTGAATTTTCTTCTTCTATCGATCATGATACAATAGTTGTTCTTACCCAATTTAATTTTCACCCCTAAGTGTGGTTTGGGACATCAAAACTAATGATTCAAATCCACTTTCTTGAGGTGATACTAGGTCCATGCCCACATGCATTAATCAGGTGTTATGATATTGATCCAATGTCCCTATGTGAATCTCCTTCTACTATAGGTCGTGATACAATAATTGTTCTTATCCAGTTTCACTTGGTACCCCCAAGTGTGGTCTGGGATATCAAAATCATTCACTAAAACTTCCTTAAAGGATGTGATACTGGATCCATACCCACCCAAATTAGTTGGGAGTGACAATATTGATCTATTATCTATATATAAATTCTATTCATCCTTGAAGGATGTGATACTGGGTCCATATCCACCCACGTTAGTTGGGAGTGGAAGTGTTGATCCACTATCCATATATAAATTCTATTCATCTTTAAAAGATGTGATATTGGGTCCATACGAACCCATGTTAGTGGAGAGTGGTAATGTTAATCCACTATCCATATATAAATTCCATTCTTAAATTAATTTTGCTATGATTGTGCTCCCCAGTTTTATTCATGTCGTGAATGTGGTCTAGGTTATCAAAGCCAATATTTCAATTCTTTGCAAAATCCTATCTAATTTCTCTCTCCTCAATTTTGTTCATATGGCGAACGTGGTTTGGGTTAACAAAGCCAACCTTACCCCCTTCTCTTTGTATTCTAATCATTAGATGGGATATACCCAATTTATGATTATATATATCAAAATAAGAGAATAAATTTGAGATCTTATATATATATATATATATATAAGAGCTCAAATTACCCCTCTTTTATTCTCTTATTTTGATATGATGATAAAGTTGCCTAAGAAATTCCACTGGCATTCAGATATTTATGATCACGATGATTTGTTCTCTATCACGTGATAACTAAAAGTTGGCTTGGGAATTCTTAGACGATGTTTTCCTTATAATTCTTCCACTTAGTTGAACTTTTTCCCTCGTATCCCTATACAAATTTGTATTAGGCTGATGTTGAGGTGACTTTCACCTTCTATTTTACTATTTTGATATGGTTAGGCAGGTAGTTGGTTACTTACTTACTTAGTGGGGTGCCCAACAGGGTCCCTGGGAGGCATACCCCATCACCTAAATTACCTTTACTTTTTCCCTTGCATCCCTACACAGATTTACGTTAGACTGGTGTTGAGGTGACTTTCGCCTTCTACCCTGCTCTGTTGAATAGAGTCAAGTAGGTAGTTGGTCACTTACTTAATTACCTGGTTGAGAGAGCCCAACAGTGTCCCTAAGAGATATTCCTCATCACCCTTTACTTTTTTAATGCCTTATTATGATTAGACAGGCATAAGACCTTGACTCTTTATTCACTAGTTCTAAATGATCAAGTGAGTATTGAGCCCCTCTGCATTTGCCAGGCCGATCTAGTCAGGCAGATATAGAAAATTACTTGGTTGAGAGAGTCTGATAGAGAGTCTCTGGGAGGCATTCCTCACCACCCTTTACTTTTCTGATGTCTTATTATGATCAGTTAGATGTCAGACCTTGATTCTTTATTCACTTGTCTGAAATGATCAAGTGAGTTTTGAGCCCCTCTATATTTTCTAGGTCGATCTGGTCAGGCAGATATAGAAAATTACCCAGTTGAGAGAGCCCAACAGAGCCTCTGAGAGGCATTCCTCACCACCCTTTACTTTTCTGATGCCCTATTATGATTAGGCAGGCACCATATCTTGACTCTTTATCCACTTGTTCAAAATTTTCAAGTGAGTATTAAGTCCCTCTACATTTGTTAGGCCAATCTGGTCAGGCAGATGTAGAAAATTACCCGATTGAAATATCTCGACAGAGTCCCTGAGAGGCATTCCTCACTACCCTTTACTTTTATGATGTCCTGTTATGATTAGGCAAGCATTATACCTTGACTCTTTATTTACTTTTTTGAAAAGATCAAGTGAGTATTGAGCCTCTCTACATTTACTAGGCCGATCTGGTCAGGCAGATGTAGAAAATTACCTGGTTGAAAGAGCCTGATAGAGTCTCTGATAGGCATTCCCAATCACCCTTTACTTTTATGATGCTCTATTGTGATCAAGCAGGCATCAGACCTTGACTCTTTATTCACTAGTTTGAAAAGATCAAGTAAGTATTGAGCCCCTCTATATTTTCTAGGATGATCTGGTCAGGTAGATGTAAAAAATTACTTGGTTAAGAGAGTCCGATAGAATCCTTGGGAGGCATTCCTCACCACCCTTTTCTTTTCTAATGTCCTTTTATGATCAGGCTGATATCAGACCCTGACTCTTTATTTACTCATTTTAGATGATCAAGTGATTATTGAGCTCCTTTGTATTTGCTAGGCCAATCTAGTCAGGCTGATGAATAAAATTACCAGGTTGAGAGAGTATGACAGAGTCTCTGAGAGGCATTCCGCACCAAGCTTTACTTTTTTATATCCTATTATGATCAGACAGGTGTTATACCTTGACTCTTTATTCACTCATCTGAAATGATCAAGTGAGTATTGAGCCCCTCTACATTTGCTAGACCGATCTGGTTATGTAGATGTAGAAAATTACCCTGTTAAGAGAGCCTGATAGAGTCCCTAAGAGGCATTCCTCACCACCCTTTACTTTTCTGATGCCCTATTGTGATCATGCATGCATCAAACCTTGATTCTTTATTCACTTATTTGAAATGATCAAGTGAATGTTGAGGCGCTCTATATTTGTTAGACCGATCTGGTCAGGAAGATGTAGAAAATTACCTGGTTGAGAGAGCCCGATAGACTCTCTAAGAGGCATTCCTCACCACCCTTTACTTTTTTATGCTTTATTATGATCAGACACGTATCATACCTTGACTCTTTATTCACTTGTTTGAAATGATCAAGTGATTGTTGAACCTCTCTTTATTTTCTAGGCCAATCTAGTCAGGCGGTTGTAGAAAATTACCCTGTTGAGAGAGCTCGACAGAGCCTAGAAGGCTTCCTCACCACCCTTTCACCTTCTACATTACTATTTCAATATGATTAGATAGGTAGTTGGTTTGCTTTACTAATTTACTTTTTGTGCTCTCTCATCGGCTCTGCCCTTGCTTTAGGGTAAGGTTATGAATGAATTCCTCTACTTTTTCACCTTTTGGTGATCTTTATTGTTGCTCTTTACTTTACTTTGTTTGTCACATTCGGTCAATGCCAACACGTGTGGTTTACTAGTTTGTTCGCCGCCCCTATTGGAGGTCTATTTGTTAACCTTATTTTCACCCAAACTTGGGTCAAGGGGTTAACTTGGTCAAATTGACCAAGCAAGGCCCCAAGACCATATCCTTTGAATTCAGTGAGTCAAACCAAGTCTATTGAGCCCAAACATAGGCCATGGATCAACCTGGTTGACCAAGTCAACCTATGTCGACCCGAATTGACCCAAATACTTTCTTTTGATTTCAAATCAGTTTTAGTGCTTCTTTGTCTTAATTCCCTTCTCCCTTGGACTCAATGGGTCAGACCAAACCCATTGGGCCCATACCCATGCCCTGGGTCAACCTGGTTGACCAGGTCAAACTAGGTTGACCCTTTAAACCCTATTTGATCAATTCAAGTTCTAATTCAATCCAAACCTATTCTTGAGCTAAAAACCCCATCTCTTGGCTCATTTGACCAAGTTGACCACGTCAACTCTTGGCTTGGTCAACCCAAGCCTTGGTTGATCAAACCTAGGCCTAATTTTGTCAAAATCCCTTTTTTAATGCAATTAAATCCTTCCTTTTGCTCCCTATACTAAAACCACGGCCAATTGAACATTATTTACATCCCAATTGAATCTAGATTCAATCTGGGTCGTCCCTCTTGAGCCTTGGCCTTTAAATAGATAAGTTAGGGTTCATGAGAGGAGACTTTTAAATTCTCTCTCTTTCCAAGCTCCCCCAAGATGATTCTTCTTATGTGTAAGCTCTCCCAATCCTTCCCCACTTTACCTGGCGGTGAGATCTCCGACAAACTGAAGCCCTAAACCTTCCAAGGTGTTTTTTGCTCGATCCGTATGCTAGGAGCTCGAGGAGTCTTCTATAACTTTATTTGTGGACAACCCACAAGCTCAACCATCCATTAAACAGATTAATACATCCATAAACTGAGGTATTAATACTAACCCTAGTTTATGACACTTACATAAATTTATCTTTGCATACAACGCATTTTATAACACAAAAATCATCCCCTATGATTTCTCTTCATGTTTGTGATCTATGTTTAAAGTTTCATTCAATTTGATTCACCCGATCGAGAGAAAAAATCAAAAAACATTCAAGGGCGTCGGTTTATACCCTATTATAGGTGTACGGGAGCTGAACCGTTGATCTCTTGATAAATTATCTAGATTGCGTTGTTCCGCAGTCTCATTCAACCGCAGAGTTTGATCCCAACATTCCACATGCTATCCGATGCGATCTCTATCATTAATCCTAAATCGCGCGGATCCAACGGCTCTGGTAAGTCGCAGACTTGGTTAAGTATATTAACTCTGCGGCTAATCATTTCACAGTCATGCGGCAATGATTACGCGGTGGCGTAATCGTTACCCATGATTACAAAATGCGCACGTACTTCATGGAGCCAACCGGAATGTGCCAAGTGTCACCCCACCGTCGGTTTTGTTTTTAAATTAAGTTTTGACTAGTTTTAATTATAATTTAATTATTAGAATCTCAAATAATTATTATAAATTCTTTTATTAACCAAAAAATTAGTATATTATATCAATTTTTTTAAAATTTCATCCTCTTTAATTTAAAATTAAAATTATTTAAATATTCTTTTAAACATTAAATAGTTTATATTAATCTATTTTAATTTTTAAGTAAATAAATCATTATCTTAAAATATATTAATTTAAAAAAAATTATTTATAATATATTTAGTATTATTTAAATAATTTTAATTACTTAGCTATTTTTTAATATTTAAAAAATGTAGATAATCATTAATTACTTTTAAATAATAACAAATGTTTATTTATTCCACTCTATTTTCTTCAAAATCAGAAAATTATTTTTGTTATTTAATTAATAGATCTATCGCAAATATGAACATGAAATTATTTTTAATTACATTATTTTTAAGCTCATACATTTATTTATTAACATATATAGGTATTTTAAATTATTTTAAAATTACTTATATAATTAAATCCATAATTTTGGGAGATCTATTCTTGAAATTTTAAACATTGATTGTACTTATGAAAAGCATTCATGGGGAGGTGGATTAATGGATGATTGAGCCCCAATCATCCATTAATCGCATCGTTAAGCTCACTTAATCATCTTTTTATCATATTATGTATGTGTAGAATACATTAGCACCTAATTTAGGCCCTACTACATCTAAGGACTTGGTGTATTAATTATTTTTATGCATTCCATTCATGTTATCCCAAGAGTTAGTCTTTAACATGTGATTCAAACCTATATAAAGTAGCGGCACCCTAAGGACAATAATTAAAGACTCGCCTAGCAAAGTTAGAAAACTTTTAGGAGCTAGGATAGATTCTTGATTGAAATGAAACTTTCAAAATTAAAACTTAGTGACATCCTAAACCTCCCAAAATTTTCTTAGAATTTTTAGGTCCCTTTTGTCCTCTTAATTAACAAACCTTAATTTACTTGTTAATTAGGCCTCGTTAACTTCAGAAAATTATAATAAATCCATTTAAACTCAGAAAATTGACAATAATACCTCAAACTCTTCAAAATTTAACCCTTAATCTTAGATAATTATGGCCCCTTAATTGGACTTTAATCTAAACCCTAATTTAACTTTAACTAAAATTCACCTTTTTGCCTTAATTAAATAATTAAAAATTAATAAAAATTCTAAATTAGACAAACTAAAAGGAATTCAACTCTAATTAAGGTCTAATATTTATTAAAAATATTAGGTTCCCATAAATAAACTTAAATCAAAAAGTGAATTCGTCAATCAACCGTAGTTCTTTAACTAGGGCCCGAAACTTCCAAAATTCATAATTTTGCCTAAAAAGTCTAAATCCAACAAATTGATAGCCTAATTACTCCCCTTAAGACCTAATATTGAACTAAAATACTAGAAATTCCAAACCTAGCCTATTTCTAATAGTGACCTTTTGGACCCCCTTAACCTAGCGTGTAGGAGGACCCTGTACCTTGTAGAATTTACTAATGTAACTTAAACTTTAATTATTATTATTACCCTAAATATTAAAATTGATTAACAAACTAAATTAACTAAAATTAGACTCAATCCATTAATATTTAAACTATAATTAAAATTTTCTTTTTAAAACTTTAACAAATCAGAACTCTAGACAACTTGAATAAACTCCCTAATATAGGAACTATCCAAAGCTACATGAGCCTACTACACACACATAGGATTGCTAGGGAACCACTTCTAGCTCTAGGATTAGGGCCAATAATTTTATTTTTCTGCTTTCTGTGTTGTGATGCTCTATGTGTGGCACGAGTATTGGTTGACTTGGTTTGTTCTGATATATTGTGATTGATGTGATACTTATTTTCTATTAGGATAACCAGCAGAAGAGTCTAGATTTTTTTATTTTTTAATTGTAATGTAATTTATTTTGATTCATACTGAGTTATGAAAGTCTTTTAAAAGTGAGGCATTTCTAACATTTGTTACCCAAAGAGAAAAAGAAAGACACTTCTAGAGAATTTCTCAGTCATTTGGATACCCTTCTGGAGGACGAATCATACGGAGCCCGAAGGAGGCGATCCAAAGAGAGATGATCCAGAGAAGGAAGATTCACTCAAAGATGAAGACTTAAAGATGAAATGCTTGGCTTTTAGGACTTGTATCATTCATTATGTTTAGAATCCAGGTTGTTGTCGGAGGGCCTGGCCACCATTACTTTTCTATAGACACTGGGTTATACTTATACAGCACTTGCCATGGACTTTGAACTTTTTTATATTTTGTGGATTTATATTAATGTGTTTATTTTGATTATGTAGTAGAAATTTTATGTTTTTCTAGGTTTTTTTCTTGCATGTGCTTGGCCTTATTTTTGTTAGGCTCTCCAGGATAAAAACTTTTTTTGCTCGTAATTAATATTCAAAATTTTAAGATTTAAATAACTTAGAAACATAATGACTTAGGGAGTAGCCATAATCGTCTGGGGTCTCATTTATGTTAATGCCTCTCTCTTCTCCCTTGATATAAGACACTTCCCTGCTTGCGGGTAGAGTCTGGATAATCTGGCTTATAAGGATGAGATAACGGATCTGGGGAAGCTCAATCTTTTCTAAAAATTATTTTTATAACCCTATTTTTAAAATACTAAGCATATTTGATTCCAAATATTATTGATTTGATTATTATTTCTCCTAACATATTTTGGAAGAATTATTTTTTCACTTGTGTGTACTAAGATTTTAGGAAAATCATACTCCGGATTATTGAAGACTTCAAATAAAAATCAGTTTAGAGCTTATTGTATTTGAAGTCTGTATTTTTCATTTTATTGAGTTTGAGAGTGTGATTATAATTGACTAACTAAGCACACACACACACTGGGAGAGAGTTTAAAAACCATATTTTTTAACTGATTGTATTGTACGATATCTCTACCCGACGGACAGTCGAATGAATAGAAATGAAAATTTTTTCTAAGTATAGATCGCACGGGACGATCCCAGTTTGTACATGCTTTCATGAGTACGAACATCTCAGGTCCATTCTTGCTCAAAATTTTTTTTTCTAAGTATGGATCGTACAGGACGATCCTAGTTCATACATGCTTTCATGAGTACGAATGTCTCGGGTATGTTCTCGCTAAAAAAAATTCTAAGTATGGATCATACGGTACGATTCCAGTTTGTACATGCTTTCACAAGTACAAACTTCTCGGGTCCGTTCTCGCTCAAAAATATTTTTTCTAAGTATAGATCATACTATATGAACTCAATTCGTACATGCCTTCCAGAGAATAAAATGTGAGGTCCCATTTCATCCCAAAGTTTTGTTCAAACGAATTTGAAAAAAAATTATAACTGATCATACCAGAAGATGACGTCATCGTACATACGCCATCCATAGTTCGAAATATTCATGTTCCTTTTGGTTTAAATGAAATTTGAAAATTTTCATACTGTTCGTCCCAAACAAACTTGGTTCATACCGGACGATGATTGGGTACGATATGATTTCATGCCGATTCACAACAGGTTCATTTACAAAAGTATTTGAACTATTCGTATGTACGAACATATGATCATGTACGCTCAAAATTATAAATTTCAGTTTTTTGTACGATTTTTCGTGTCTTTTGTATAAAAGGTCCACTAAAAATTGACGTGAAAAATCTTATCTTCATGATTTTTCAAGGACAATTAAAGGAAAGAGTGTGAGAGAGTGTTTGAGAGAGATTTCTTACTAGTGGAGTGTGAAGGGTTCACAAGGTTACTCAAAGGTAAGGATCTTTATGTGATTTATGGTTTTCACTCTTCATCTTAACTTTCTAGATTGCTCGTGAGAAGATCTTTGAAGAAGATCAGGTTCTCTACCGACACTTAGAGAGTGTGAACAGCCGACGGTACTCTGCCAATACTTGGAGAGTGTGAAAGGATGACGGTTCTCTGCCGACACTTGGAGAGTGTGAACAACCGACGGAACTCTGCCGACACTTGGAGAGTGTGAAAGGACGACGATTCTCTGCCAACACTTGGAGAGTCACTTGGAGAGTGTGAATAGTTGAAAGTACTCTACCTATACTTGGAGGGTGTGAAAGGTCGAAGGTTCTCTACCTACACTTGGAGGGTATAAAAGGACGATGGTTCTCTACCGCACCGGGGATTGGTGGAAAAGAGTTTTGTAAAGGCTTCTCCACCTTACTGTGGGGGTAAAAGGAGAGTCACTTTTGGTAATAGTGCAATACCTGAAGAGGGAGTGTTCAAAGAGTGGATGTAGGTCGTGTTTGACCGAACTACTATAAATATGTGTCGTTTAAATTTTCGCTGCTCATTTGCTGCAAGTTTTTATACTGTGGTTGAAAATTTTGTTTGCAAATTTTATCAATTAACTTGCTACAGATTTTTAAAAGGTTAGGTTTAACAGCCTAATTAAGATTCAATAAGTGGTATCAGAGCTTTGTTTCAAAACCATAAGTTTAGACTACTTTTTGAAAAATGAGCATGGCTGCTTTTGGAAATCAAAACACACCCGAAGGGTACTCGATCATTAGACCTTCTTCATTTGATAACATTCCTTTCGATTTTTAAAAAACATGCATGTCTATATTTTTACAGTCACTAGATTATCGTATGTGGATCATAGTTCAAGAAGGGTATACAAAATTAACTAGATTAGTTGATGATATTAGAGTCGAAACACCCTTTATAAATTGGACTGTAGAAGAACGTGACTTAGCACAACTTAATATAAAATGTTTAAATAGTTTCTTTTATGCACTTAAGTTAGAAGACTACATGCGGGTTTCCACTTGCAAAAGTGGAAATGACATATGGGATAGATTTTATATTACTTACGAAGGGATAAATGAAGTAAAATAATTTAGATTTAACATCTTGTTACATGATTATGAATTATTTTGCATGAAACCTAATCCATTTCTGAAATATATACAAGATTTACTCAAATAGTTACTTCTTTACATGCATTGGGTAGGGAACTAACTAATGCTGAAATGGTTAATAAAATTCTTTGTTGTTTGCCTACTGCATATGATGCTAAAATAACTATTATTACATATTCTAAAGATTTAAATGTTTACTCTATTAACAATCTTCTTGGATCACTAATTGCTTACGAGCAAGGAGTGAGTCAAAGAAAGATTGATACATGATAACAACGAAAGGAGAAGAACATTGCACTGAAAGTGGAGGAGTTGGAGAGTGATCTATCACAACCAGAGGATGAGGATGACTTGCCTTAATGACTAGGCAATTTAGAAGTTTTCTAAAGAGGAAGCAGAAGAGACACCAACAATGGAACAGAGGTAAGTTTAATAAGAATGTTAGGGTTTTTAATGATGTGATTTGCTACGAATACAGGAAACGTGGACACATAAAATTAGATTGCCCAAACAAAAAAGCCACTCCTAGCAAGGAGAAGGTAGAGGAGAAATCAAATGTGAATAAGGGCAAGAACATATTTCAAAGAGCTTTTTGGGCGGACTCGGATTCGGATTCATCAGAAATAGAAAAGGAGAAGGAAGTCATCAATTTGTGCTTAATGACTGATAATCTTGATCAGTCAGATCAAGAAGAGGTATATGACTTGACCTATAATGAATTGTTAGAAGTTTCTAAAAGAATTCATGATACATAAAGAAAGCTTAAGAAAATACATGCTAGTCTGAATTTAGAAATTTAAGAATTATAAAGAGAACACAAAATCCTTAGGAAAAATCATGCATTGATAGATAACAACCAGATAAGCTTACTTGATGAATTTGATGACTTAAATAAAAAAAATGAAATTTTAAAATCATCCTATGCTAAATTGGAAAAAGAATTTAAAGATTTTAAGGATGAATTTGAAAATAGAGAGCACTATTTGAATTATGATATTAATATCTTGAAAGATGTAAACACATTCCTTAAAATGAAAGTTAAAGCTCTCGAAGAAAGTAGGAAACCCCCAACACTTGAAGATTTTACAAATCTTATTTTGAGGCTAAAATTTTTAAAACCCAGGAAGAATCAAAGTTATTATAGAAAATTTAGAAAACTGTTTCCTGGAGTAAAATGCTTTTCTTGTGGGATGATTAGACATATATCACACACTTGTACGTTGGATATAAAAACTCATTTAGTGTGGAGACCAAAGATGCATAAACCTAATCATATCATACATGCATCAAATTTTATTTTGCCAAAAGGAGAACCCAAATCCCAAGTCTAATAATTGATAGTTTTGCAGGCACGCTCTCATACATGGCCTCGTGAGAGCATTTGGTACCTGGACAGCAGTTGCTTAAAGCACATGACTGGAGACACTAAGTAATTTATATTACTGGAAGTGGAGTAAGGATTACACTGGGAGATAATACCACTAGGAAAATGGTTGGATCATGTATGATTGAAAACTTGCAAAAAAAAATTATAGAAAATATGCTACTTGTAGAAGGCTTAAAGCATGATTTGTTAAGTATTAGCCAACTATGTAATAAAGGATATAGTGTAAATTTTTTCCCACTAGCTACATATTAAGCTTAAATGGAAATGATGGTTTGCATGGATTAAGGGTAAACAATATTTATATGCTATATTTAAATTGTATTAAAACTCCTAATGCTTTCTGTTTGAAAACTATTTCTGATGAAACATGATTATGACATAGGAGACTCTGTCACTCTAGCATGAAAAACCTTAGGAAAACTACCCAAAAGAATTTAGTTACATGTATACATAAATTAGACTTTACTAAAAATCACCTTTGTGATACATGTTAATTAGGAAAATATGTGAAATCCTCTTTTCAGTCCAATAAGGATCTTAGAACTAGTAAACCTTTGGATATTTTACATATGGATCTTTTTGGACTGGTTGGAACTGTAAGTCTATGAGGGAAGATATAAGGATTTATGATTGTAGATGAATTTTTTAGATTTACTTGGGTTAAATTCTTATATCATAAGAGTGAATCATTTGAGGAGTTTAGAGATTTCTTGACTTGGATTCAAAGGAAACTAGGATGTAAGATTTTAACAATTCAAAGTGATCATGACGATGAATTTAAAAATGAAAATTTTGAGGATTTTTGTAAGGAAAAAGGGAATGATCACAATTTTCTGCACCTAGAACCCCTCAGCATAATGGAGTAGTCGAAAGAAAGAACATAACATTGATTGAAGTCGCTCGACCCATATTGGCAGAATATTCACTTTCTAAATATTTTTGGGCTGAAGCGGTTAGCACTACATGTTATGTTCTGAATAGGGTGAACATTAGACCGAAATTAAACAAAACACCCTATGAGTGTCCTAAGGGAAGAACATCTAATTTGTCTTATTTGCATGTTTTTGGATGTAAGGTATTCATACACAATAATGAAAAAATTTCTTTATGAAATTTTAAATTTAAAATCAGATGAAGGAATTTTTCTTGGATACTCTAGTGTTGAAAACTCTTATTTAATATTTAACAAAAGAACTTTGGTAATTGAGGAGACCACGCATATTTTATTTGATGAATCTGGATTTTTAGAAGAGCCAAATTTGGAAGATGATGAAATAGAAAATAACTCCCAAAAGATTAAGAAAATTAATTTGAATGAAAATTTGGAGATAGAAAACTCATTGCCTAGAGATTTGAGATTTTCTAAAAATCACCCTAAGGAATTGATTTTAGGTGAACCTAGTGAGGGTTGGGACTAGGCATGGATTAAGCAAAGAAGTCAATCATTCTGTCTTTATTTCGATGATTGAACCCATAAATCTAAATCAAGCACTTTTGGACGAATTTTGGATTTTGGATATGCAAGAAAAGTTAAATCAATTTGTAAGGAATGATGTTTGAGAATTAATTGCAAGGGCAAATGATCAAAGTGTAGTTGAAATTAAGTGGGTATTTAAAAATAAAATGAATGACTCAAGAGTTATTGTTAGAAATAAGGCTAGATTAGTGGCTAAGGGATATAATCAGATTAAAGGGATTGATTTTGAGAAGACTTTTTCCCTTGTAGCGAGACTTAAAGTAATTAGAGTTTTGTTAGTCTTTGCCTATTTTAAAGGATTCAAATTATTTCAAATGGATGTTAAAAGTGCATTTTTGAATGGGGTGATTCAAGAGGATGTTTATGTTGAACAACCTCCAGGTTTTGAAAATGCAAAATACCCAAATTATGTTTTTAAATTGAAAAAAGTATTGTATGGATTGAAATATGCACCTAGGGCTTGATATGAGAGGTTAAGCAATTTCCTACTTGAGAGATCTTTTGAAAAAGAAAGTATAGACACCACTCTCTTTTTGAAGAAATTGGGATACGATATACTCATTGTACAAATTTATGTTGATAATATCATCTTTAGATCTACAAATAAAAATCTTTCTGATGATTTTTCTAAAATAATGAGTGGTGATTTTGAGATGAGTTTAATGGGAGATCTGAGTTACTTTTTAGGTTTTAGCATTAAGCAAATTAAGGAGGGAACATTTCTTAATCAGTCAAAGTATGTTAAGGACATCCTCAAAAAGTATGAAATAGATAATGTTAAACTTGTTAGTACACCTTTGAGTTCCTCAGTTCAATTGGATAAGGACCCAAAGGGAAAATCTATTGATCAAAAGAAATTTAGGGGAATAATTGGATCTTTGGTTTACTTGAACTCTAGCATACCCGATATGATGTTAGTGTTTGTTTGTGTGCTAGATTTCAATCAGATCCAAAAAAATTACATTTGACAGCAGTAAAAAAGATTTTGAGATATCTCTTGGGAACTCAGAACTTAGGGATTTGGTATCCTAAGTTTAGCTCTTTATTTGAAATAATTGGATATTTGTTTTGATTAAAAAAATATCTTTAGGTATATATAGTTTTGAAAAATATTTAATTATCTTTGGGGATATTTAATTTTTAAAATTTTGAAATTGAATGCGTCATTATGAACAGTATATCACCTCGGGAGGTGATCATATCGTTCTCTAACGAGTTCATATTTTAAAATTTTAAATTCATCCGAATTATCGTAGTCAAACTCAAGGAGGAACGACATATGATCTCGTAAGATCAAAATGACGTTCAATCAATTGTTTAACTATAACAATTCGGATAAGAGATCGTTAATTTCATAATCAAAATAACGATAATAAAATAATATATCTTCCCAAAGAAAGATGATATTATCTATTATCGATTATTTTAATATGACGATAACGATCGCCATTTTTGTTTGAATTCTCAAAGATAATTAATTGAAGGTTTTTGAAAAATTAATTTTTGAACATTAGATCTGGGTTTCTAAATCTCCTACGAGCGCAAGCCCTCGTAGTTAATTACATCGTAGAAAATCAGAATTTCCTACGAAAACTCTCGATTAAAATAGCGGTGTAAATTTTATTTAAGGATTTCAAGGCTCGATATCAAAGGAGAGAAATGGTAGGAATTTTCAAATGGGATTGGATCAAGTCTGAACACTTATTTTCAGAGTCAAAGGAAGAAGGGGTAGGGAGTGTTTTGAGATTCTGAATTACTTCAGAAAACACTCCAGTCTATCCTAAGTGTTAGGCTTGTATTTGATTGAAAGATATATTTGATTTAATGGCCAATTTTATTAGAAAGTTGGGATTCGATTCCCGGAGGTTGAGGTCTTATAGCCCGAGCTTGCCTCAGAACCTAAGTCTAAATTGGGTACTAAAAAGTGACCCGAACATAGCTAATGCAGTGCAAATCTGGACTTACCCCGGCCTGGATTGGGGAGCCAGCTAAACCACCTAAACGATTTTAAAATATGAGTCCGGTCTTTTAATGTTGAGTGATAGGGACGTTAATTAGAAAATTTTAGAGGAATGGGGTCGACATCTAGAGCAGATCCTTAATTGACCCCTTTAACTTATGTCGGGTATTCGATGTCTAAATAATG